>NW_010143264.1:75184-93862 GCF_000699245.1 Pterocles gutturalis
AGGTACAACATGAACACTGGCTTGATGGAATAGCAGACATAAATCTTCATTCCTAACTGGATTTCGCAACTTCCTTGTTTCTTCCAGGGAGCGAGTTCTCAGGGAATCCCTATAGCCACCCTCAGTACACAACCTACAATGAGGCTTGGCGGCTCAAAGGTTCAGCAACCCTGCATTACTAAGTGAGTACCTCTTTCCCACAACACGCCCCCAGCCTCGTGCTCCTTCTGTTTGTCTCTTTGTTTTCTTTTATTTGTTGGTTTTTTCTTTTTTCTTCTTTTTTTCCTCTTTTTTTTTTGTTTGTTTGTTTCTGAAGAGGGCATTCAAGTATTTGGCCAGGTGAGAGACCTTTTTCCTTACTCTCCAGTCCAGTGTCTAGATGGGTTTATACCTCACGTGTGTTTTGTATCTATTCTGAAGCCAATTCCTATTGGGTGGGACAGTTCAGAATTCCAGTTCAGCTCTGTCTTCTCCATGGCCTGCATCCACAGTTTATTCCAGATGAGATCAGAAGTTAAATTAAGGTTCTGCTACCCTCTCAGGCTGCAATCAGCATCTATTCAAGGTCTGATTAAAAATCCAGATGAGGTTTCACCCCTCTGCCAATCTAAACAGTCAGTTCCTGGGGATCTGGAAATCCAATAGAAGTTCTTCCTGTCGGACCAGTTGGAACAGCATCCAGAGTGCGAGACAGGCTGCACCACTAGGTTTATAATAGCCAGTAGAGTTTTCTTGCAGGGATATATCCATCTCCAGTGACTCTAATATGTCCAGAAATAGTCAGGTTTTTTTTCAGAGGATAAAAAACCTCCCTTAAGACCTTATCTTCTAATACAATATTTCTTTGCAGGGGAATAGGAAGAGATTTATTATATGTAAAAAAAAATCAGCTGTGATTATTACCTACATACTTACTGAGGTTTAACAAATGGATAATAGATGCACATTTTATTCCAATGTTGTTAAACCTCAGTAAATATGGTCTTAATAATCAATCACTATTTAACACACATTCAATAACCTTCTAGAGAGCTTTCATGCCAAATGTGTCCAAAAGCCCAAGCAATAAAACATTGTAATTTTGTTTCATTTCCCCCCTCCTGGTTTTAAAAGTAACCTGCTATATTTTGTCAGGTATTCTCAGAACATCTGTCCCTGACACTTTCCGTGTGGCCGCAGATCAGGTGTGGTGTACTGCTGCTGCAATGCTTACAGGCTTCCCTCTTGGCAGCTTACTGGTGGTCAGAAGGAGCAAAAGGATCTCCTTCCTGCAGAGGAGCTTCAGAGCCAGAGGCCACAGTTGCCTCTCTCTACCAAAACGTGACCCTTGTCTGGCTTCCACCGATTGCCTTTCCATAATCCCGTTAAGAGCTGAGTTCCCAAGTTCGTTCTTTTGATTCCTTTCCTTTCCTTTCCTTTCCTTTCCTTTCCTTTCCTTTCCTTTCCTTTCCTTTCCTTTCCAGTTCTCCTTTGGTTTTTTTCTTTATTTGTTTGGGTTTTGTTTTGTTTTGTTTTTTTTTTTTACTGTTTGTCCTTTCAACCAGTCCATTCTTCTCCTGTGTTAACTTTCAGGTTCCCCTTATTATTATAGTGCCACATCCCGGGGCTCCGCACCTCCCACTGCTGCCGCTGCCTATGACCGCCACTAGTTACCATGGAAACCACATGAAACTGCAGGGCGACAGCTTAGGCCTCCACATTGTACCTGTCTGATCACCTCCCTCCGTCCCTGGGAAGGGTGAAGACACCTTCTCCATTCCTCCCCACAGTCCAGTTCCTTCCTCTTGGCCATGAAGGCGCCAGACCAAGTGCTCACCACACAAGACTGAGACCCCTTGCACCCCTGCCCTCCACCCTGACACTCCCCCCAGGCTGGGAAAAGCCTGTGGCCAAGCAGCTTCTCCTGTCGGAGCCCTCTGCCGCGCTGGGCAAAGCGCAGCCACGCAAAGTCCCCTTGGCTTCCAGGACTTGAGGCGGACTGGGGAGCAACGCAGCTGGCAACCATTGCCCTACAGGACCCCCTTCTTCTGGGAGCAGTAAGGGCCAGGGGAAGCTGGGGAGAACGCCGCTCATGAAACACTGTTCCCCAAAGATACGCTCTTCTGTGGTGGACTCTTCAACACGTACAACCTGTGATGCTCACCCTGTTTCCCAGGACAGAGGGAACAGTCTGGCAAGAGCAGAGATGGCAGTATAGAGACCTGGCCCATCTGGCAATGAAGAAAAGGACCAAGTAACTATCTGCACTCTGCAAGATGTTCTCCGTGCACCTCATCCCCGCACTCCAGCGTGGCTTCCCCCATAGCTGGCTGCACCTCGTGCATGGTGACTTTGCAGGCCAGAAGTTGGAGGAATCTCACACATACACCCACAATTTCTGTGACACACAATCAGCTCAGACAGGAGGATGGAGCAACATTTACAAACCAACCAACAAAATGAAGAAATATATAAATAGATATATAAATATAACTGTGTTTTTATGCTTTGTCATGAAGGTCTGTAAAAAAGAAAAAAAAGAACAAATCCCCGATTTTCTAAAAAACCCAAGCAAACAAAAACAACAAAAAAACCAAAATAATAATGAAAAAAACCTACAAAAATAGAACTCCAAGTCCCATCCCTCCCCACCACCTGAATGGCAGACGAGTTCCTCTGACGTTTGATGCTCCTCTTTCACTCTCGGGTTTTGTTTCCTTTCTGTTTTGCACTACAATGGGATGGTGGTATTGGAGAGGATTGGATGCCAGCTCCACACCTGTCACCTCCTCCTCCTCCCCCTTTCCCAAATCCTGTCTCTGGGGAGCAGTGTGGACAAGTCACATCTGACAAAGTTACCAAACACATCAGTTGACAAAAAAGCACTCTGAGTCAACAAACAATTTCCATGTCATTGGTCGGCAAACAAAGAAAACAAGCCCAGCTGCGCTCTAACTGCGCTTTGTAGTGGAAAGTCTGGGGCTTCATGTGGGCCCATCTGATTGCCCTGTGGACAGCTGAGACTGAGATGGACAAATTCAGGATTGGCTGGGACTGATTATTGCTTATTCTCTAGCCCTTAGCCTCTGCACCTTTTACCTTAACCCCTGTACCCCGATGACTTCAGTTCACCCACATCTCAACTTCCACAATTTTAGGTATGCCCAACACCCATTCTCCAGACCCCCACCACCAGTGACAACAACTTCATTATCTATGCCCAACATCTAATTTCCTAACCACTATAGCCTTGCCCCCTTTGATTCCCAGTCCATCTGCTCATACACCTACTAATTTATAGGCCTCCATTAAAATCCATATGCCTGCATCCTACCAGCCAGTCCCAACATACAGCCCCATCTTTCCATCTTCTATCCTATATTGTGCACCCTAATATTTACCCCTTATCCCAAATGCTCACCTGATGATTCTCTGGGGATTCTCTGCTCTTTTTGGTTCCCATATGACTAGCAAACACTGTTCTGCAAAAGGCTAATTGTCAATAGAAATGTTTGTTACTCCTGTATTGTCAGCAGACTCATAAACTGTTCCTTGCACTGACACTTCCTTAAAAATACTCAAAGAAAACATGAAGGCAGCTATAGCCTGAACCCAGGGCATCAAGTCTGCCAAAGTAGATCTTTGTTGTTTTAGAGAGGTTTCAGATAAAACTTCTGGGCTACTGCCCATGGACAAAGACAGGATTGAGAATTAAACCCCTGAAGGGCATAAAAGTGAACAGCGGAGCAATCTGTACAGCTAACATTATGTATAAAATCCAAAGTTCCAAGTCTCAGAGGAGATGTGATTGTGAACTCGGTAGTCTGTCTTAAAGTTTAACTTGTATGTATGAAATCCATCATCAGTAAACAGCTGTGTTGATCCCAAAGGCCCCTTTCACCTAACACTTTTAGCCCTTGCATGGCTCTAGCTGATTATAGGTCTGTGTCTTCTTTAATTGAATGCCCAAATGATAAGGGTATTTGAAGGGGATGTTTATATAGAAGATACAGAGCTAAAATCTGTTCCTGTACAGAATAAAATCAAAGAGGTTACTCCTGATCTATTAAAAGTCTCATTCTGCACGTCTTCTGAGTAACCTGCTGCAAATAGAGTTGTTACATTGTCACCGAGATGACCCATTATCTCATTTTATTCTATATGAGAAGAAAATTCTGAGTAATTTCTAAAGATTTACTTTCACCACTCCTGTTTTCCTCTACAGACACCAGATAGATGCTGGGCCCTGTTACTAAAGTCTCCCTTTTAGTATCTCAGTACAGCCTTTGCTTGACTTATGCATCACCCAGTTTCACTCCGCAGGTGGTCAGGGCAGATGCAGTAAATCCCAGGACCAGCAAAGAGAACCTGCTGAGGAGGCTAGGGAAAAGGAGACTGTCACACCTCATGCTTGGCAACTTGCAGTCCAAGGCCCACCTCAAGAGAAGCTAGCAGCTCAGCAATGCTTATTTTTGTAATGGTGTTTCTCTAAACTTGAGACGAGCTAGGGTATGAAAGCAGGATTTCGTTGGCTCACTCATGGCTTGGCTTGATTTGACCCTCAGAGGGCCAAATCCACTGTTGGTGCAACTCCACTGAGACAAGATGATTTCCACCAAGCACTGGATTGGTTTGGAAAGTTCATAAGTACGGCATGTAGTTTGACCAGGAAAATGAAAAGGAAAGCAGAATTATGCAAAGGACTGGGCAGTCTAATCCTCTTCCACCACCATCTGTAGACCCCCATGCGAATGTACTGAATTACATTTGCCAAAGAGTTTCTTGTATTGGTTGTTTTGATTTACAGTCAGTGGATGCATTGTAAAGCAGTATTATAGCTAAAGTCTAGTAGCCGACATGGGGATTTATGTGGTGATATTATGCAGAAGAAAACCATGAAGATTCATATAGATTCCATTAGATCGGACTATGCAGGAAACGCAAAAATTCTACCAATTATTTAATATTATGTTATTTGCAAAAAACAATTGCTGCTTTGTAGGAAGATAATGTGTGTAATGTGAAGGCAATTCCTCTTGTATATAAGTTCATCTCCATCTTCATCATGGTAGTTATTAAAACAGCCTCATCTCATCCTGTAGATAAGGAACATGCTGTCTGTACTGTGCAAGTCTCGTGCTCACTGAAAACAAAACAATGTGTTCAATAAAGCACAGCACAAATCCAGAACCTGAGGGAACAGCCAAACCTTGGAAGGACCCCTTCCCCAACAGGCCAACAGTTGCTTTGTTATAGGTGGATTTTTTTCATTTTTCTTTAAAAGGTTATACAGGAAAAAAAAGAAAAAGAACTGGAGGAAGAAATCCCTATGCAAAATCCAGTTAAGTCTCTGACTTACATCTCTCTCCTTCATTCTGCTGTCTCTTCCCTCTCTCCCATTTCTTTCTCACACCCTCTTTCCATTCCATTTCTATCACTGTCTTTTACCATTCTTCATTCCCAATGCACTTTTCTATCCAGAGAGGGAACAGCATTACCGATATGCAAGCAGGTATCTGGGACCTCAAACTCCCCAGTTCTCCTCATGGCTCTAGAGAACCTTTGTCAAGTCCAATTTCCTCCCATGCCTCGGTTCCAATCTTCTGTAAAATAGGGATAACAATAGCTCCTAGTTCACAGGAGGATTGCACAGCTGAATTAATTAGCACCAGCTCAGTGCTTTAAGATCCCAGAAAGAAAATTCTATCAAAGTGTTAAGTATTATTCTGAATAATAATTAATGTTTCCATTACACTTTTCCTTTTTCTCACAAATCATTCTTCGTTTCTTTATTCTTCTTCCTTAGCTCTCTCTTCACTTCTTTCATCTTCTATCATTCTTAGCTCTGCTGCAACTTTATCTAACAGACCAAGCAGAAATGTTGTGTGACTGGATCACCTTCTGTCACCATTTTTTTGTGGGTGAAGAATCTTGTGAATTCTCAAAACACCATGCTTCACTAGAAGCAACAGGGACCATGGCATTTAGAACAAGGGAGCAGTTTTGAGTCCTGTTCTCTGAAGCCCCCATGGCCTGTTGGCCCAATGAGATGTGCAGCAAGATGGGTGGAGGGCTGCACGGGCGGATGCGTTAAAGCTGACACCCTTGTGACCTGTAAATCTGTTGGGGAGGGTCTGCATGCTTTCTGACCCATTGGTAGCAATGATTCAAATCCAGAGTAAGACTTCAGAATTAATCACAACATGAATGTGAGGATGTTAAACAAACAACAAAAGGAAAACAAAACCCCCTGCACTTGTTTCTCTTCTTGAGTATGTAATTATATATGCACATAAACATTTTCCTAAAGGAATTTTTGTTTTGCTGGACTGTTGGAAAAACCCCACCCTTTTGTCCCTATGAACAAGCACCCCTCTGAGAAAAGAAATTAGAATCATTGCTGCCCCTTTTGGCACTGACAGAATGAGGTCTTCTGAGGGACCCCACAAACACCACAGTGTCCTCCTTGGCTGAGCCTAGGATGGTGGCAAACTTGCAAAGTAGGAAGGAGGGACCAAACAATGACAATTACAGAACTGACAACAAATCCAATCGTAAGCAGCTCTGCTGATGCTCTCCAGGCTAAGCTAGACATGAAAACACAGAGGGGAGGGGGCCAGTGCCAGGTCATATCCATTCTAGGCTGCTGCAGCCACTCTTGGCGTTTCCTCATCACTTTTTTGTTTGACTCTTCTTTTCTCTTTTTGTGCACATGAGAAATAAAAACAAATTTTTTTTATGTCATTTTTGTGGCTTCTGGCTTTTTTTTCTTTCCCTCTCCTTCTTTCCCTCCCTGCCGCTGCTCAGCGCTTCTCTCTCCAGTGGATTCCCCTTGAGGTCTCCAGGATGTTAGATTTCTTGCACCTAGGACCCTTCAGGCACCATGTAAACAACACTATGATTTCTAACAACCACCACACTGCGTGATGGAAAGCACTGCACATGCTTGCATCACCCTACAGTACGATCCAGCCTCTGAGCCCCTACCGGCCACCACCCTGCTCCTATTCATTGCCAACAGTACTCCTTTTACTGATCTCACTCAATTGACTCCCAATGACCCATAACACACCAGGTGTCTCCAGGGAATTCAGAAAATCAAAATGCTGTTGGGCAGCTGCAACATCAGAAAGATGTGGGGTAACCCAGAGTCCCTTGCCCTCTATGCCCATTTCTTCATAGCCCCAGCTGGGGATGAGCAACACCTGCTCTGTGTGCCTCTAGGAGGATTTGAGTTTTCCAGCATCGTCCCTGATGCTCCATCAGAAACCTATGGGGGCTGTGTGCAAGGTCTCAGCAAAGGGAGGGTGGCTGACAGCTCTCAGATTTTAGCCCCACTTCCCCACTACCCCAGTTTTAGTTTCATGAGAGGAATTCTGTTAGCCTGATGTTTTATTATGTCTTGCTCTCTCTTAATCTCTATCTGTCTTGGTCAACCGGGGCACAAAACCAAATGCAAAGTCATTAATAACCCATTTTCCAAGCTATTCATCGTCCGCTTAACAAAGACCTAGGCATTATATTAAGGTATGCTATAAACAGACCGAATACGGAGGTATTCACTCAATTTTTCCTCAGTCAAGCATTAATTCTCTAGGAAGTCAGATGCAGTTTAAGGTCATAGAGGCGGAGTAAAAATGTAGCTAGAAGTCAGGCTAGGCTAAATCAATTTTGCTTCTACAATTTTTAGTCATTTAAAAATGTTTTCACAACAGCTTATGAAAGCCAGTGGGCCACATTTTATGCTGGTGCCTGTGTATCTGAAGGAAAGCCTGTGCAGAAATGCTTTCACGAAATCAAATGCTTCCGTGAAGCTTTTGCTCATTAGAGAGTTAAAACATTTCATTTTATTTCAGTTTATATTTTTCCCTTGCAGTATTAATAGAATAGGCTGAAAATCCTCCAACAGGGCATTTTCCACAAGTGAAAGTCAGTTTGTTGAAAACCAAACAGTCTGTAAAAGCAATTCAATTTTCACAACACTACAGCAAAACTGCCTGGCAACTATCTTAAAGTGGGAGACACCAAGTTTCCAGGGTCTGCTGCCTGTGAGACAGACAGGCCTGGGATATGATGCAGGGATAGGCTTCCACTCAAAATAAAACCAAAACTGTATTCCAAAATTCTTAAATCTTCTATGTATCAGAATTATCTTTCTCTACTGAAGTTTAGGTGGTAAGACTTGAACAGTGGATTTATAGATGAGATACTGGATGTTAAACTGACTGGAATCAAAGGAAATTACTAATATACATTCACTCTCAGAGGTGAAAGAGGCTAAGAATCAACAGACAGATGCACCAGAAGAAAGCAAAATGGATTTTCAAAATTCATCCTGGTAAAATAATTTTAGAAGAAAGATTTAGAAGCTAGCATAATCATCTCATTTGTATCACTCCCAATACAGCCCAGAGAACTGTGCCCTGGCATTGCTGCATAAGTCTCCATAACTGACAGTAGAACTAAGCAGAAGTTTTGCAATTTCCAAGAACTGGCACATCTTGCAAAAATAAACTCTTGCATGAAAAAGCTATTTTTACCATTCCAACTAGTATTATATTCTTTCAATAATCCTGCATAATCAATGGGAGTTCTCAGTGTGAAAATGTTGTGTGATGAAGTTTAAAACATCAGTAGTCTGTCTCCTAATGAGGAAAATTATGTTGTAGGAGATCATGCAACACTAAGTAAAGAAATCCTCCTTATAATTACTCTAACAAAAAAAATAAAGAAAAGTTTAAACATTCTGAGATGATGACAACCTTCTTTAAAAATAAATACGTTCTTTAATGAGGTGTAGGAAAGGAAAGATGATACACATCTGATGGTATTAATTGAGGTAGCCGATGAATTTACTGGACACACAATGAGTATTGAAAAACTGTATGGACCTGAGGAATGGCAAAAAATGGAATAACAGCAAACATCGCACCAATGCTTTAAACTATCATCTAGTAAATCTACATAATGATGCTTGTATCCAAAAGAAAATACTTCAAAATATTAAGGGAAGGATCAGCTCACTAAAGAAGTAGTGGTTAATGAAGATATGCATAGTAAACAGTCTGTACATAAATTCTTGTCTACTTTAGAACAAAAGCTGGGAATATCCTCAGGACAGTTAACTTACGCGATTTACAAGCTGTCTGCAGTGAAGCAAAGGAAACTTGTTGGAGCCTGTAGTGCCAGCCGCTCATACATGAAGATCGTGAACCAAGTACACACAAAAATCACAAGATTGACTAGGAAACATGTAATCTGTATATAACACCAGATACTATTTTGTATATATGTATATTTATATACATGTATATAAAATAAAAATAACTTTGACTTCCAATTTCAGTGTTCTCAAGATGTCTATAGCTACGTTATTAATTGTGCCTCTTCCACCGTGAGAGTCAAAAATTAACTTCTCTTAGTGAAAAGCTATCATTTCACTGCATCGCAGGCACCCTGTGGTCTAGTGCTTTCGGAAGCAGCTCAGATGTCACAAGACCTGGAAATGGCCCTGTAACTCCTGGCAAGGCTGACAGAGCTGGTCTGATACCATAGCTTGACAAAGACTTGGGTTTTTTCCTGCCTTCTGCTGTGTGACACTTTGGTGGAAGCTACCCATCCAAAGCATCTTTGATCATTTTGGGTTCAAAACTTTACCTGCAAATTCATTCCATAGCAGCTGTTTGGAGAGGACCTTTCTCCACTGTTCCTTATCCCTGTAGCAGGAGAAGCCTCCTTGTCAACCCTGGCTGCTTCTTGCAACCACTGCCTCCCGCCACCGTTTCCTTCAAGATCCCTTTCAGTGCCTTGCCAGTTCTCCTGCCCCAGGCATGTTGTCCCTTGGCATTGCCCCTCACGTGGAAAACACGGATTGTCTGTAATCCCCCTTCCTACTTCTTTGCCCCCTACTGTCTCAGGTATACGCCCTCCCATGTTCCTTGTCATACACAATGGAGAGACCATCCTGCACCCGCATTCCATGCTCAGGCACTGTTGGCTTCTCCACACACCCCTTTCCCCCAGACATTCAGAGGACCCTCTCTGTCCTTATTGCTTTCTGATGCTCTCCACAGCCCCCTTTACTAGCCTGATATGAGCACCAGGTTTCAGCACAGGGGCATCATCCATCTTTACTACAGTCAGCCTAACTTTCCACTGCCAGAGTTTGTAAGTAAATGCTGACCAGCTGACACTAAAACTGCCTATGGCTTCCATCCCCGGGAGAAAAAAACTGTAAGGGACTGTCTTGAGGCAATGCAAGCATGGCCATGGTTTCACCAAGAACTATGCACTAGTCTTTGCTGAACGATAAGCTTTCCATTATGAAACATAACAAAAATGACTTCACTTCTAAATTGTCTCCTTTCAAAACATATAATTCGCATCAGAATTACTCTGGCTTTGCCACTGTGCCTGTTCAAAAGGAGGTGAATTATTCTGTCTTAAAGTGACACCCCAACAATGAAATATTACAAACATAATGACTTTCAGACTGAGACCAATCTCAAACACACCCAGTTGAGCACTTATGAAAGGAAGACAAATAAAACCTACACAGAAAACCCAAAGGGTATAAGACTAAACAGTGTGAAATTTCACACAGATATAGTATCTCTGTGTACAGAGATGTCAGCCTCCATCAGTATGCAGTTTTAACTACAGACCTGCATTTGGTCCCTCCTTGATATGCCAGCAAGTTAGTTATAGCACCTAGCTAATACAGCAGCTTCCACATATCCACTTTTCAGATTTTCATATATGAAAGTCAAATCATCATCGTTAACAAGCAAATCAATCCAAAGCCCCTTATTTTCATGCCCCTTTCTCTAACATCAAGACCAGTATTTTTTAACTTATATTTTTAAAATCTCTAGTTTATTTTTAAGGAAACTCCTTTCAATGTAACTGGGAAAAGTAAGCTTATGGACCTAGATGCCCTATATTGTCAGCTGTTCTTCTACTGATTGTTTTTGATTCTTACTGTTTGCTAATTGAAAAAGATTGAAACTCATTTCTCTAGATATGCTTCAAATCTCAGAGCATGACATAAAATCCAGGAATCCAAATTTCTACTGAGCAATGTCTAGCTAACAGCTGTCTAACCCATTGGGAAAGTTTATATATTGTATCCCCCTGTTAAAGCTGCGTAGAAGTAGGATAATAGCTTGCTAACGCTATCAGCTGAGACAACCTTTTATCTCAAGGAGACACAGTCCACACTCAGAAGTTCCAGACAGACTCTTCACAGAATTATTCTCCTTAAATTACATGGATTGTCTGTTTTACAGTGAAAACTCCCAGAGAAAAAAACAGCAGTAAAGGAATTGAGCCAAGGCTGCAAAGCTGGGTACGCGAAAGTTAGCAAGTCCCATAATGCAGGAAGACCGGATAGAACTCTGCAGGCAATGTGCCAGAAAGAACAGGAGAGAAATTAAATTAACTTCTCATACTTTCTGATCTCTAACTTTGTAGAGTGTATTAGTAACGCAGGGTAAGATTATCAAAAGAGGTTTGCACCACCATGAACAGAAACCCCTTGTACGCTCCCACTCCTTGTGCACTGGTGTCCCCTACCACCCACCTTTGTTTACATCACACCAGTCTAATACACTAGTCAGTTAAATTTGTTAATAAACGAGGATGTGAGCATGTTATACCTACTTAGTATTCAGTTTGCTCTTTTATAAATTATTTGGTAGAGAGTCAGGCCCTTCTCTCCCTCTCTAGCTGACTCTCATCTGATTCTAATTCAATTTCTCTGCCTATTGTTTATTTCACCGCTCCCCTGTGAAGTGTCAAATGCTGATGTTCCGTCAGCCTAGAACTGTCGTTTATATTTGTCATTCAGTCCTTGTTAAAAAATAAAACAGGACTGCGCCTGCCTTGGCGCACTCTGCCTGGGAATTCCCTGTGGTAAAATTAGTCCATTTAGATGGAAAGTTTTGTGTCACTCCCCTGTCTAAATTGGCAGATCTGGCTCTTTTGCAAAAACCAATAAACTGTGAACCTTGATGCATCTGTCAATCAAACTCATCTTTCGTGAGCAAAGCCAGATGACAACAAAAGCTAGGCAGGCTTCTCTGATTGGTTCTTCTCATTTAGGCATATCAGGAGGCACCTGTCACTCCTCTGGCTCAGCATCGTGCTCAGAGGGACTCCATTCACAGAGAGATGAAGCCTTACTGGGGGCTGTGTTGGGGCTGGGATGGGAAAGGAGGAAAGGGGAGTTTACCCTCCTCTCTTTCAATACCATCTTCAGCTTGGCTCTTTCCTCACGGCTCTGGTGAGAGGCAATGAACTGGCATCACCTTTCATTCTGGACTTATTTTTTTCACATGTTAAGTGAAAGCTTTGATTTCTTAAACCACGTGGGTTTTCTGGTGGCTGAAAGGGTGCAGCAGGAGCAGCAAATGTGACATGCTACATCCCTGGTGCTCTGGGGACTGAGGCACGATACCACAGGGGAGAAAGAGGACATTTTCCAAACCCCTTTCCAAAGCTGCTGTGTGCACCCTGCCTACCTGGTCACCTACTGAGGAGAAGCAGAGAGGGTATTTCTATCTCTCTGCTAAGAAAGGAGGGGATCACAGACTGATTGAATGAGGCTTTGCATGCCAAGGAAAACATTTTTTATAAAGGCATAAAAGAGGAAGAAAAATGGCAGCAAAGAGCAATAGCTCAGACCGTGGTGCCTGAGGGCACTTAGGAGCTGATGATCCCTGTGGGAATGATCCCCAGAGAAATCAGACTTCAGGGGACATCTCAACTTCCCCAGTTTTCACTGGAAAATTCTGAACTCTGCTGTCTGTCCCCAGAAAGGGTGCTAATTTTTTTTTTTTTCATTCAAAAAAGAGAATTTAACCTAATTTTTCAAACTGTAGTAATATGCATATTTGCATTAGGTTGCCACTGAACCATTCAAGAAACTTGTTCTTCCACAGAGCTGCTGCTTGATGATGGATTTTAGTTGCCTGTTAAGCACCCCATGACAAACCTCATCTCAGGCACCTGTATCTTCTCTTGCTACTTTGTTTTGCTCAGAACAGCTCTGCCATCATATGTCACTTACACTGTTTGCAGGTATCAATGTAATTGTCTTAGCAGTGCAGTAACCAGCCAGTTCTCTCAAAACCAGAATATGGTGCATGACTAATTCTCAGTTGCCTCACAAGTCTCATGAATGTTCTGTGTTTTTGCTGCAGTTACAGCAGATATGATATACAATGAAAATCTCAGCCTTCCTAAAACAGCTGTGAGTCCCCATGGTTCCACTGTCCTGCATCAATTACAGGCTCAAAAAGACAAGACAAAGAGTTTGAAAACAAACAGCAAAAGAGCTCTTTATGACGTTTAAGCTCATGTCATTATTCTTGCAGGTGGAGAAAGGCAATTCATGCTTACTGAGTGTTTGAGACTTGCTAAACTGGGCATACAAAGTACTGATTTTCACATGAGAGATGAATCTGGTAAAACATTGACCAGATGATGCTAGTTAGGACTCATGCATGTTTGCTGGGCTACATGTATAAGGTCAAAATACAATATGTACATCATTGTTTGAGGTCTTGAAAAGACGGCTAAAAGATTGCTTATAGCAGACAGCTTAAGGGGTACTGAAAAAGTACACAAAAGTAACGTAGCTACAGGCTACAGTTAGGGAAAAACTACTGTCCCTATGTATTGTGATTACGAACCATATTACAATATCACCTAGAGATACTGGGACAATGACTCTGTGCATTACATACTTTAGAAAGTAAGACATAATTCCTGTTCTGGCCAACTTACTTATTGTTAGACAAAACAGAGAGGGGAAGGGAGTCATTCGGTGCTGCTCACCTGATCACTGACAGAAAGCGAACAGCACACAAATCTCACCAGCCATGCCCTTTATGCAGGTATGAATAAGAGCAAAGAGGCCCACCACCAATTAGCTAGTGTTGGGCCCCTTTGCTCTTATTCTGAGTTGGAAAATTATGTTTACAAAACAGAAGAGAAATTTTAGGATGTTACATAGTGAAAAGAAGGTGCTAACAGATAGCTCACAGAAGCACACTGATAGCCCGAAGAATGGCCATAAATCTATAAATACGGGAGACGTTTCGCCACAGTTCCCAAAAGCAGCTCTCTAAAATGTAGCCCACATTCAGGGATCTAAGCAAATACCACAATTTTCCAAAATGACCAACAGTCCATCACCTTCCCAGTTCATGAGCATCTGTGCTTGTTGCAGACGCAGTCAGAAGCAGAGTGAGATTGCCTTCCATTATTTATTTGCATCCCAGTACTCTACTTTGAGGATTCACTGGCCAATAACCATAAGAAACTGGCCAGTATTCTGAACTGTATAACCTTGTTATTTGGTTTCACCTTTGTCAGAATATTCCAAAGGCTCAGTTTCTACAGTTGTGACCAGCTCCTCAAAAGGGTCCTAAGGTGAGCTAGGCATGTAAATATGCACAGCTCAATATTTTTAGTAGAAGACTTTGAGGAATGTTTGGGACACTCAGCTGTACATTACACACTGAACTTTTCGGAAATTTTTTGCAACAGCAGTTGCTAAAGATCCCTGAAAATCTATTTATAATTTTTTCAGTGTCTAATCAGACCTGAGCTTTAATTGATGAATTTATTTTTAACTTGTCCTTCTTTGAAAATTCTCTAAGTTCAATAGGAAAATCTTCCCCTGTTATTCTACCATCTAGGATACATATTCACCATTTGATTTCTTTTTAAGTTTTACTATAAATCAGAAGGCACTTCAATTATACCCTCTGCTCCAGCTATTTAATTGTGCTTCCCCTTCTGTCTATATCAGGTGATCACTCTCACAAGATTAAGGTTATTACTGTCTGTAGCAGGAATTCTTTCACTGCTTTGTGTTTGCACAGCAGGTAAACATAGTGGGCTCCTGGCTCACATGAGTGGTCTCAAAGAGCTACCTTGAATTAAAACTTTTGGAAAGGCCATAAGGGACCATTCCTGGGAAAAATCTCACTGATGTCAAACATTTATTCTCCTTGAAAGCAACTTCTCTGCCATTACTGACTTCCCAGAAAATCCTGCTCTAGGTCAAGGTGTCACATGAGAAGTTCCCATTAAAAGGAGGGGAGAGAGAGTGGAAACTAAAGAGAATTCAGAACAGTCTTTGATTCTGGAAACCTGGCAGTCTTTACCGATATCTCCAATATTGTCCTTTGTGTTTTTCTATTTTTATTTTTAAGTATGGATTGCCTATTTTGACCTGTTATTGTTTGTTTATTCATATGTTTTACCTCTTCATACATATTTTCTTGGCTGATACAGCAAAAGCAAAAGATCAATAACATTTTTATTTGCTCTGAGACCTATTTGTCTCACAAACCAAGACTGAGCACACACATCACCTGTTCTCTCAGAAGAGAGAGAGACACCAGAACGTTTGGGACCCATCATGAAGCATGTGGCAGGAGAAGGCAGATGCTTATGTGGTTGTATCACAGGGCTGGGCTTCATCACTTTTGTGCTCCATTCAAAGGTGACGGGAGAAAAGGAAGCAAGGCTTTTTGGAGCCCTTCTTTCTGAGTGAGCCATACATCAGCAAAGGTAGTAGATTTTTGTCATCTCTGAACAACAAAGGCTTTAATGCAGGAAAAGCAAAAGCTTTGATGCATCTTTTCCTTTGAGCAGCCACTCAAAATACAGAGGAGTCAAGCCTGAATTATTTGGTTACATATGCACAGAACTGCATGTCTGTTTTTTGTGTAATAACATATCTGTGTACTATAACAGTGAGCATCAGAGCCCACATTAAATGGCTGACTAAAGCCTCAAAAGGCAGCTGGATTCTTACTGCCAAGTTTGCTTTATGCTCCAGAACAGCAGAAGGGTTCTCATGCTCTTAATTTGCCAAAACAGACACTTCCGAGTTTGAAATTCCCCATGCTGATAACAGAGGAGATATATACTGACAAAAATCATACAGCTGCAAACTTCCTGATGCTCCTTCTCCTCAGACATAAGCATTGTGATTGCAGGTCTTCTCACTTTGTCCCATTAACCCAATTTCAAAATGACAAAAGTGTGGTAAATTTGTAAGCCACTGATCATCGGGTTTGCTTAGAAAAGATGGAGAATGTTTTTCCTGACACTGTTTCTCCCTAGGCACCCAAAACTAGCCAGTGGTCTCTCTAACATGGCTTTCTACTAAAGTGATCAACCTTGAAAAAAAATGATGGGATTCTAGTTTGTTAGCAGGACCAAAATAACAACAACTATTGTTTCTGACATCTATCCTCATTGTAATATATTTTTTCCTCCCAAGTGAGCTTTTCTCAGCCATCTCTTATTCAAATGCTGAACAAGTCACCTAAGATACAGCCCAGACTGAAGAGGCCAAAGAGACAAGAAAATGGTCATTAGAAGGAGAGATGGGAACAGTCTGAAAACAAAAGCACTAGTCGTCACCTTTTTGTTAACATGACCCATACCTCTTCCAGGGAGGATTTCATGTCCCTGGAATAAACATGGTGTGAAAGAGCTCCTTCATGCTACTCTCTGAGCTGCCAAAGTAGTAGACTACTACTCTCAGTAGTTTCTGCTGTGAACTCCAGTGTCACTCCAGTGTTTGAAAATACATGATACTGATAGCAACCAACTCATTTATGCAATCAATCATGGTCCTCAACTCAAGCAATGAGATTTTTCCTTTCTGTCCAAGGTCACTACCTTCTCTCGGTCCTACAGCCAGATGGATGTTTGTCTCCATTGAGGTTAAGTCCCTCAGTCTCACTGGAGAGCTTCTATCCAGGTCAGTTAATGCTACAATGTTGGTCAGACAAGTTACTTGTGCTGTGCTAAAGACAGAGATCGACTCTACAAATGTCAGTGAGGATCTGTCAGTTCTGCTCAGTATCCACCTGATTGGGAGGTTAGTCCCCTGAATTTCCTCTTACTAACAGTAGCTAGAGTTGGTTAAAGACAAATTGCTATGCAGACTAATGCCATCTCTAGCAACATATCAAGGTCTCCTGATTCTCTCCCAAGATCAGGCATTGATGTTGTGTATTACAGCACCTCTGTTAGGATCTTTAGGAATAACAGACTTCCCACAGCTCCAACTGGAATCATGAGCACACAGAAGGCAATCAGGGATCTCTTATCTTCAAGCGAGCACAATAATTCTTCCTTACAAGTATGACAAAAAGCTCTTGTTTCTGATCAGACCATCTACAACTTCCTGCAAACTTCCATTCCAGATTAATCACTACATAATGAGGCAAAGGATTATCATCACTGTTATTTTCTCCACCAAGTATATAAGAATCTTTATCAAGTTCTTCTGGGCTCCAGGCAGGAATCTTAGCTGAGCCATTCACTCAGAGATCCTTCCAAATTCAAATCCCTTTCATGTCTTCAGGAATTTTTTGTTCTGTTTTACAATTATGCCACTTTCTTACCTTTATCTGTGCTCCATGTGGTCTGTTGCTGTGCTGCTCAGGGCATTCTTTGACCTCTGCATCGCATAGTGTCAGGAAGACTCTTAATTGGAATTCATCAAAATGGTTCCTGAATGCTCCCCAGAAGGCAAGCCAGAGGCTTCCTTAGCAGAACCATACCCTGCAGGTCACAAGAACACAAGAAAAATACAACAGTTGATTAGATTACAAAGCAGCAAATTCAAAGCTGATTAAAAATTTTCCCCAACAGTTTGTATTTTGACCAACTGAATTTGTAATCACAGGAATTAACCAAAATTCCAGAAAAGACTGGACAGTTTTACAGATTATTTAAAAAAAAAAAAAAGTTATTAGCATTCAACAAGCATTCTGGAAAGATACAAACATTTCTAGTATTAAGCAAACCTGCAGATCACTTGAGCTCCCACTAATCAGCAGATACTTCCTATGTCTACCCATTGCACAGTTCTGCCTACCTTCTAAGAATCTGTTGAGACTACTGCTAGAGATGGTAGACCAGATAAAACTGAGCCTGTCCCAGTCTTAAAAATCCTATACTCCTAAATCAACAGATTTAGCACTAAAAAATTAGGAAACTCAGCCTGCAATTCTGGCCTACATTTCTAATCATAGCCACTGCTGGAGGAGCTGCATATTGAATAATTTTTAAGTCGTCTGTCTTGCTATCTTAGCTAGCTACCTATTGTATCCTGATTAGTTGTAAATGCAACCTGCTGGGAGCTTATTTTGGTCCATTTTGTCTCCACTATTTTATGCAGACTTCATTTTTTAATCATTGCCTTTTCAACTACAAGAGTTTTTCAGTTCCATTTCACAATACAAAGATTTGTATTGTTTCATGTTTTACTCTTTTCGATTTTTAGGGATAATGTTTTCCATAAGAATGTTTGTGTTTCTGTCCCAAAGCTTCAGTGACATAAGTGAAAATATGCCCATTTACTCCATTAGTGTGTCTTATGTCATGTTCACCTGACTGGCTCAGGACAGCCTGATCATAACCATTTTTCTCAGAAGCTTGATTTGCCTCCTGTATCCACCACTGTCAATCAGAAGTCTGAAGTCAAGAGTTACACTCATGTAAACAGTGTGTAAGTGAAACTGGAATCAGGCATTGATTTTTAAGATAGCTGTTTTCAAGTTCATTGCCACAGCTACCCCAGAGGAGACTCCAAGTGGACTGTGATCATCTTGTCTGGCCTGGATATGAGGTACCCACAGGGCTGCTTTGAATTAATTCCTG
>NW_010143264.1:93893-103499 GCF_000699245.1 Pterocles gutturalis
GCTGGGGTTGAGCTAGGGGAATCTGTTTCTGAGGAAGGTTTGCTACTAAGTGTAAAGGTTTGTGTGCTGGAAAATACAGTGAACCCTAGCTAAAATATTTTGACACGTGATTACCTGCACTGTTGGAAATACACACATTGTTTCTGGTTGATTTTACCTACTATCAAATTATAGCTGTTGGAGCTTGTCAGATCTTTGTGTACTATGCTGCAGAGCCTTTGCTACCAAACTGTATGTTCTTCATTTTGGTTCATATTTATAAACTGTAATACTACTAAATCTTGGTTTTAACGAGGGAAAAAGCCCTTTATAAATAACCTGTATTTAGGCTTCATATCTCAGTGTGGAAGCCCTGTTTATAAAAGAGACCCTCAACTCCTATAGCAATCAACAATGTGTCTGTTCTATGGGATTGTAACCAACCAGGTTCTCCCTTCACAGATACCCCAGTTCAGACGGGTCCTTTGCAAGAACCCCACACCTCTCCCAAGTTTTCTGATAAAGCTTGGTCTGTTTGCATGAATTCTATGCAGAAAAAACACTGCTCAATTATTATTGCCACCACTGTCAATTTTTATATGTTAGTTCCTATACGTGTTTGTTTTTGTTGTCTTAAACTACAACAAGGAGCGTGTCCTCACCCTAAACAACTTTACACTTCAGGATCCCACATAAAAAATTGGTACACTCTTGTGTTTTCTCCTTACACCCACTATCTCAAGTCACAACTGTTATTTTAGATCTGCTCATCTCTAATGAGAGTTTTTCTAGGATTGGTCCCCTGCACTACAGATTAATCTCAGCTTTATTTGCCTGAGTAACTACAATGGAAACCTGTTACAAAAGCCTTGATAAGGAGCTGCTTGCACCATTTCATTGGGTTGATCATACCAATGCCAAGAGAAGGAAAATAAAAGTGTTTGAAAATAAATCTTTCCTCTACCCAGTATGCCTTTGCATGGCTGCCACTTCCTGTACATTTGCTCTTGGTGCAGTAACTAACTGGCTTAATTTGGTGGCCCTACAAAAAGTCTCTCTCTTAAATCCTCTGCAGTTTGGCTGTGCCAGCACTCTGCTTCCTACATCTCCTCACCCCACCCACTCCATTTTAGCACTCTAGAAGATCTGATGCTCAGATGTTCTCAGGTAGGATGCAGGCTAGAAGTTTGACCCAAACCAGGGTAAAAATAAGAACGTAAAGTCAACCATAAATAAGCAGTCAGTGTCCTCAATGCTAAGTTGCACCATTTTTACCAGATGAGAATTATATTTGCATTTGCACTATATCTGACTGAACAAAATAAGAGAGAGACCGTCTACCACCACACTATTTGTGTTTCACCACCCCCAGTTTGGGGCTTGCCACTCCAACTATTGCCCCCAGTTTGGGGCTTGCCACTCAGATTCAGTTCTGTCTCTGGGCTGTTTATCATATGGGCACTTGTTTTTTTCAGCTAGATTGGTGAAACCTTTGGTCTCAATACAAAGATAATGACTGAACGCTGGTAAACTGAGCCACAGTACTCCAAGAAACAAAGGCAGGTCCCATTAGCCTGCAGTCTAAGGCTCTGGATGGCAATTTCAGAGATGCTGAGCACTGACTTAATGCTGCTCCCAGTGAGATTAGCAGGAAAGCTACTGGTAACTCTTCCAGCACTGAGTATTTTGAAACTTCCCACTTGCAGTGAAGGGAAGGCTGCGGGAGGAGACAGAGGTGAAGATGACACTAATGGAGCCTATCCTCTGCACACACATGCAACCAGCTTATCACAAACACTTCTCCCTCTGATTGAGTCTTCAGTACACCTCTTTAGGTCACTCAAAGATTCCTAGAAAAATATATCATTTTACAAATCTATTTAGTCTTTATTCAAATACTTTTGTTTCATCAAAATTTAATTTCTTTCTGGCTTTGGTTGGTTTTAACATTATCTATGTTGTAGGACATGCATATGCACACATACCCGCACTTCTGCATTCAGAAGCTGTGAAGCCAGGACTAAAATGATCACATAGATTGTGCTGACCGGAAACTGAATCCATAATCCAGTCATGACATGTTAATGACAATGTAATTGCAACGTAACTTTAATGATATTGGGAAGTCCCTCATTGTCCCTATCTTGAATGATGCAAAATGGTGTAACCTGAGATTGTCAAAGGCACATATGGGACCAGACACTCCTTTCTGACTCATACTGGGGGGAAACTGGGAATCCAAATCACTGTTTTGTAAGATATGATTCAGTTTTGGATGTCCCTGACTAGTAGACACAATGGCAGATACCAACACATTGTGAGGTGCTGGACACTGCTCAGGACCTACTGAAATAGTATCTGGACATGTATCAGCATTTTGAGGGTTAACCAGATTTGTCCCTAGGTTCCTACTCACTTTGGTATGAGGGAGAAGTAGAGATACAAGCATTACATACGGAGGCTTCTGGCTGAGCCCCAGACACACCAAACAACAACTAATAGCTTTTACTGTTGGTTTTTTGTGGTTTTTTGTTTGTTTTTTTTTTCCAAGCCATGGTGCAAACTGTGGAAAAGCAACAACCTGACTCCCGTTGTGAGACAAATGTCACTCCCTTCATTCCCCCTCCTTTCCCCCATCCCTCCTGTGCATTATCCATTGCACTGAGTTGGACTGGAGGGAGCCAAAGAGGAACAGATTTTTTCCTCTCTCTTTCACTTTATTTTTTTAAACAATCTCCTCCTCCACCTCCCCTTTCTTCTACTCCTCCTCTTCTTCATCCTCCCACCCACCCCCACCCTGTCCATCTCCCCTCATCCCACTCACATACCACTCCCCCCCTTTACCGATATCCAACACTGTCAACCCAAACACATGATAAATTGCCCTGTCAACAGAATTCATTCAGGGACCAATTAATTCCACAGAAATGAACCAGGAGCCATCAGTTGCTGAAAAACTCCAAGTGCAGGGAGCGAGGAAGCTAGCTCTGTGAGTGAGAGAGAGAGAGAGAGGCTTGGGAAGTTAGTCTGACAGAAATTGGTCATTTAATGCTTAAGTGCACCGTAGACAGCCCTGTCATAGCAGCCGGCATGGCAAAAACTCCCCCAGTGCTTTATTTATTAATTATGTGGAGCAGCACGGGGGTCACTTCACTGTCTTGATACAGACTCATCAACTTTACTTCTTGTCACTGGAAGAGATCCCACAGCATGTGGGATAGAGGGCCAGGCCTTATCCTGGCTCTGTCTCCTGCCATCCCGCCTCAGCACAGGCGAGAAGATCACCACCTGTGCCCTCAGTGAGAGTGGGCAGTGGCAGATAGGGACACGAGAACAGTCAGAAGTGGGAGGCAAACCATTATCCTGCTGCTGCCCAGCTCTGGAGCAGAGGTGGTGGGAGCCTGGAGATTTCATTTGCAAAGCTTCCTCATTATCCTCCTTCAAATTCTCCTTAGCCATGATGCCTGCAAAAATCTGACAGCAGTTAGGCTGCTGATGTATTATGAGTACTGCCTATCCTGCTGATCAATAGCGTCTCATTGCTCCTCACTGTATTCCCTCAGCTGTCCACGCTAGCCCTTGCTTCTTGACTCATGCTTGTAAGCTCTCTGAGGGCAGGACCATCTTCCTCTAGGATGTGAGTACAGCACCAGCCAATGCCAGATTCTGATATCTGAGAAGTGCTCCTCAAATTGTAGTAAAAGAAATAATAATAATAATAGTAATAGCAATAATAACAACAACAATTCTATGCTTTTAGAGAATCATAGAAAATAAGGTTAGAATTGACTTGACCTTAGGAGATCGTCAAAACCATGCCTCTGCCAAGGCAGGATCAATCATCGTTAAAGTTCTTCTAAGCCTTTTTGTCTAGTTTTTAAGAACACTAATGAAGGTTACACAACCTCCCTAAGCAATACAACCTAGTGCTCTGCTACCCCATTCCCCTCTCCATGCTGTGGCTTTAAGATTTGAAAACACTCACTTCCCTTATGGAAAACATCAAGCCAGGCCCTAAGATCTAGCTCCATCTTTAAACAAGAGACAGAAATATGTCTCAGCCATATGGCAGAGATTTACAAATGATGCATGGGCTGCTTTTTACTTTCCCTTGTCTGGTTTCAAAACAATGGGATGCATTCTGGTTTAATGCAATATAACAAGTATTTTCCAGTTGGGTCAGTAGAACCCAAACTTCAACCTTCACATAAAAGCTGAAGAATGCAAAGAAATCCTGAGAGTGGTGATATTGCCCTGGCGCTGCAGAGTTTAGGCCTCCCACTAGCAACTCTGCTGATTTGAGTGTCCTACTGAAGAAGAAACATCTCTTCCCCCACACATGATTACCAGTGTCCAGTGAAGAATTGCAGCATAAGAATGCTTCCAGTCCACGTGTTACTTACTGTGATGCCTGGAGACACAGAACTATACTTCAAAGTTTTGGATTCATGGTCTGAATTTTCCCAGCCCTTGGGAGTGTTCAAATATGGGGCTTAAGGATGTCTCTCTAAATACACACCTGTCCCTCCATGCTTATCAGCACAATAGGGATACACAAACTACCAGCAGAAGCCTGAGTTGGTGAATCACTGAAGTTCTATCTTGTCAAAAAGCTGTTGCTTTTACCTCTCCTCAATCCACCACAGCTCACTTTAAAGAGGCAAAAAATCCTTGCCCTGCCTATCACGGTACACAGAGGGGAGAACAGACCTAGCAGTTCAGATACCTTCCAGCACATCAGATGGCATATTAGATTTAGTTTAATGCTACAAACTACAAATGTATCTTCCTTATTTGGAGCTACCAGTCAGATCCTTCTAAAGCCTGGAGAACACCTTGGAGGGATATCCTAGACTGCTCTCACACCCATCCCTACCCGAGAGGCAAACTTTCAAGATTACGACTCCACAACCACCTTAATAGCACCACAGGCTAGCCAACAAACCGGAATAACTGTGCCAGTTTCCTTAAAAGAGGGATGTTTTACACAAGCCACAGGGAGATATTAATTCTGTCCTCAAGACCCAACAATATCTCTGAAGAGTGTATATTGAACCACAAAATCCAGGAAGTGAACATCTGATCCAATGACAATCTGTAATTATGTATTTATCTGTATCTTGATTTATAGGTCCACTCTCTCAGTACTTACCTAGTAATGGATAAATCTTAGTGGGTTCTGGTCAGGAAACTCAGTTGACAAAGGACTATTTAAGTCACGTGGGATCCTTACAAATCCCTTCCAAGATCAACTGTAGTAGTATTTCTCAATCAGGCTTTTAATGCGCTTTTTAGCATTCATTTCTTGCTAGCAACCAGTATTTCATAGAGAAACTTAGATGAAAAATGTTTTCTGTTCCTTAGTCTCACATGAGAAGAGGAAGATAATATTTTATTTCAGCTAATAAGTAATATACATGGGCAAAGATGATTTTAGCTGATCTGCAGGATGTACAGTCTGCAGTAATTTTTACCACTGACTCTTAGGTAAACTGCTTATGGTGCGAGTATTAGCATGCATGCAGAAATAGTAACCATTCCTTTCACTTTCTGTAATCATTACAATGTAGTATTAGTCAGAAAAAAAGCAGTCATTTTCCCATGGGAAAAAACCAGACTTGATAACCCCAGGGATCCCTGCTAGTTCTGTTCATTTCCTTCCTGTGCTTCATTCTGAAAAGCGGTGGGGAAAACAATGACTTTAAAAAGTGAAACTTAGGTATACAATTGTCATTTGTTGGCCTCTAAAAACCTTGTATTTCAGATATTCAAAATGGGGATAATATTCCAAGCTAATTCTCTCAAGTTGCAGCTAATATTCAGAATGGAACATTAAATTAACATCATTTTCACTGAATTGTAACTTTTTTGTAACAGGAACCACGAATGCCTAGAAACCACAAGTAATGCTGAGGTTACTCAGATACTGTGGTGACACTATAAATAACCAAAAGAACAGATAAATAAATATTTTAAAATGTTCCGACTTGGTGACAAAAATAAACTACCCCATGACAGGGGAAATCAGATGTGAAATAGTTTTATAGTGGAGGACCTAATAATAATCAGGTCAGAAAATTTACTTTTGTTTTGGGGCAGGCTTTCTTCGGGAGATGCTGATCACCTTTATTGTCTAAAAAGACAGGCAATAAAGATAAAACCCACTCTGTGGAATAAAAGGATACTTTGAGCTTCTGTTTGCTTACCCTAAGAGACATCCCCGTTACAGGAGCACCCTGTATTCTGCTGTTAGAAGTTTGCTAAATACTTTATCCTCAAAGAACTCACTCTGCAGACTGAAGAACTCAGTTAGCAGGTCCCTGCACTGCAGCTCTGCCATGGACATAGTTCTGTATAATTGCTTCCTCTCTCAAGCATGCATTTTTTTCAAAGCATCGTCTCCTGGCAGTATGTGGCAACTTACCTGCCTAAGCTAGAACACAACACGTCATCAGTTCCCAGTGTGAAATCGTGTACTGAGGAGTTATTCTATGGTGCAGCTGATAATGATTTATGAAGAGGAGTCTGGGGGGGTTTCAGTGGGTACAGACCACCATCATCCACAGTTGTGCACATCAAGGATGCAAACCTTGAAATACAACTAGCACTGACAAGCAGGAAAAAATATCATGTGATTCTAGGAGATCAACACGGACTGTTGCTGGCACCTTTTTCTTGGAAGGATAGCCTGTAAATCTGTAGGCTATTAACTTAGTCAGCAGCAGAGGATGAAAAGTGGGATTTATCTGATGAACTTTCTGATGATCAGGGCTGCTAGCTGCAAGTGTTCAACAACTTAGAAAACAGCCTTAAAATCTCAGAAGCAAAAAACATTGGGGCTGAATAAGAGTTTCCTTCTTCTTATCAATCCTTTCACCTTCTAGTGGCTAGTAAATCACTGTTCTAAAAAGGAAAGTTACTTTTTAATGTAATAGTTTGTTTCCTAGCACTGGAATTTAAAAGAAAACATGCAGCTAAAATATTACAAAGACATCATGGTTGATAATGCTGGACTGAGTAATCCCAGCCTTGGATACACAGAGGGCTTAATATGGAGAAAGTGGCATGAAGACTGTACATAGTCTCTCCCTGTAAACCAACTGCATCTGCCCCCGATAATAAACAGCTCTTCTAACATGGGAATTCCTGCACTCACTCCCCAGAAGAGGAAGCTACTGGTAGCTTAAAGGACAGCAGAGAGCTCTGACCCTGCCTCACTTACCCTTCTCAGGCCATTTTTTCTTTTAAGCTGCTGTGTGGCACCGTCTGCTGTGTGCTGCTGCTCTCAGAGTGTGGGGGTCAGTGCTGGTGTCCCCTCACTTCAACAGAGTGGCGGCAGCATCATGGTACAAAAGTGTGCACACTGCCCTTGCCTTCCTGGAAATCTCAAGTTTGTGCTATTTTATTTGATTCTTTTAGGCTGAACTGAATCTTCTTCCCATTGATACAGCTGGAACCACTCAACACCATCCAGATGGGTTTGCCAGTAGTTGTTCTTAAGTGCACATATATCCGCTGGCCCAGAACACTGGAGAAGGCACTACCAATGCATCAGTGCAGGCAGGACCGCAAGGATGGGCCCAATTAGATGCGAAGTACCTACTGAATCCCATGAGGACTGAAGGCCCACACATTTGAGGCCTATATGCAAGAACCTGGTGTAACAAGAAGAGAGAACTTCCACCATAAAGGTGGCAGGAGCTGCTGTTACTGTGTGAGCAGAGGAACCTTGGTTTGGCCCTGGAGCTTACAATGAGTGCTTGTTTTCCAGCAGGTAAAGCCAGGCTGCCTTCGCTTTCTGCCTGATGAAAGTTTTCAAAGCGTACCTGAATAATTCAGGGAGGCTTTGATCTGAGTGCAGATGGACACAGGCATAAAGTGTTTCCAGAGCCAGCTGGGAAGTGGTACTCCTGGCACTTCTCACCTCCTGCCACTTCTCCTTGACATCTGATCCTAGGCCAGCAGCTCTCTCAGCTCTCATTGCATTGGCAGCTCAGTGACATGCTTGGTGTCAGTGGAGACCCCACAGCTCTCTCAGCCCCCACAGCCTCTCTCATTTACCACTTGAGAAGCATGGTGGGGCATGAGAGCAGAGGCTGCTCCACAGGTTTCCTTTCAAGGACAATGAGTTTGCCCTTTGGGGAGAAAAGTTCAGTACATCCACATCACTGCTTGGCTGAAATTGCCTCCAATCCAGAGGCAAAGGTCTCTGTAAGGGACACTTGGGGTCTATTTTTGGGTTGGGAGAGTCAAAGTTGGGGTTGACCTTTTGTATGCAGCCACGAGAGATGATGACAACAAGAGCTTTTACTAAGTCTTTGTGGTCTCCCTGTTGCTCCCTTCCTTTTTCAGGTAATTCTGCATCTTGAGTCAGGCTTTATTCACCCTGTCAGGGTTCACCCTGACCTGGACACGATCATCTGTGATTTACAACAGTCCAACAAGGAAAATAATAATCTGTCTGTTTAAAGCTACAAGGTATATGACTTTCATATAGCAATTACAGTTTCTGGTGTAACACTGACTTGATGATACACCAATGACTTGATTTTGTCCAAGTACATGGAGAACATACACTGAAAATTAATTTATGCATGCTGACTTTAGCAGACCAATTCTGGATTTACACCATCATAAGGAAAGTGAGAATCAGAGCAAGTGTGAGCAGATGCAATCAGCGAGACAGCTTTTTTTGTTTTTACAATCATTTTCCTATGACCATTCTTTAAAGTATGCTTTTCTTTCTCTCACTCTGACTAAACTGTAAACTACTATACAAGCCATGAACATTTTTCTGATGTCACTATATATCCCTGTGTTGATTTGTACACCTGGACCTTCACTGTGCTAAAGAACCAGGCTGCCGTTCTACTTTCCACTGGGCTGTGAGCATGTTCTGACCCAAAGGGATGGGGATGAACAGAAAAAAAGCAGAAGTTAATATAACTAGAGGGTACCTAAGCAGTTCTTGTGCCATGCAAAAGTATGGCTCTGTCATACAAACAAGACACAATACAATTCTTCCCACTCACTGGGAACTGCCTTTCTAGCAACTTTCTAAGGATGTGTTTGAATGGATCCCACCACCACAGTTTCTCAGCTCTGTGCAGGCATTGCTCACTTTGGCCTCAGACTAACTTAGGACTTCTCAGGAACTCAGAACCATGCCCATTTTACAGCTGGGGACCTGAGGCATAGGAATTAATTACTGTGTGCATGGTCACACTGTGACTCATAGCTCAGCAGAGAATCGAAGTAATGTCATTTAGATGCCACTTAATGTCACTTAGTATTTGATCCGCTAGACTGTTCTTCCCACAGCTGATCACCCTTTGTATGTAAATCAACCACTAGAGCTGGAGGAAAGGCACTGTAAACTTAGATATTGAGAGAGGGAAAGAAACTGATGAAAAAAATGTAACAAAGAGAACAATGTATCTTGTTCTTTTGCAAAGGGAAAAAATATGCTGTGATTAGCAGCTAAATGTGCAGAGGTATGGAAACTTCCCCTTGTAATGCTGATGGCTCTGTTCCCTAGAATTTTCTACCACCTTTCAGCCAAGCAGTGACATGTGTCTCTGAGTGCAGAAATGAGCTCTTTGTCTCAAGACGAACTGAATTTCCCTA
>NW_010143264.1:103530-117497 GCF_000699245.1 Pterocles gutturalis
TTTTTGTTGGGTGCTGCGCACTGCTTGTGCAGCCGGGCTCTGGTCCTTGCTTTTTCAGGAGTACCAGAAGTGATAACTTGGAGCGGGTGTGGACAGGTTGTGTACATCTAGACATGCAATTCCCAAGCCTCTTTTTTGCTCCCTAATTTACCCTTCATGGAATGACAAGTTTCATAGTACAAGGACAAGAATTAGACTCTGTGCCCTGAGGAGAAGAGAGAAAAGGCTGTGAGTATGAGTTAAGGGATGGAATTAAAGAAGATAAACAGTCCTGGAGTGTAAAGATGCTGGCAAGCAATATTATCTAAATGTGTTGTCCCAATCAAGCCCATAAGTCTATTCAAAGGAGTACCATAACATACACAGTGTTTGCAAACTCAGGCCATGATTAAACAGCAATGGCATGTAGCAGCCTACAAGGAAAGCAGCGGGTGCTAAAATGCTTAGCTGTTTTTCTTTTGAGAAATCAAGTGTGCTTCAAAGATAACAGGCCATGAAGATTAAGCTGCTACCGCACCAAAGGAGAAAAGCAGATGGAGCCACCAGCACCGCCACAGACGAGTACACAGAGATGTTTAAAGGCTGGAGATTTTATCAGCCCCTGCTCAAGGGGGACTGCAGATTTCAGCTGTGGAAGGTGCAGAGAGGCAAAGAGGAAAGGAAGAGGAGGAACATGAGGTAGAAGGATTTCATTAATTAAAAGAGATTAATTAGCACCATAAAAGCAGACACTATGGATTACAGCGACTGTCAGCAAAGAGCAGTGACAGCTGCAGCAGAGCTGGCCGGCCACTCCTGTCCCCAGTCAGTGGCCATCTCTCCACCTCAAGCTGTTGGGGCAGTAAAGCAGGCCAGCTCAGAAATCACAGAGTGCTCCCAAAAAGAGGGATAACTTGGAGGATGGATCTCATCCATACAGTGGGAATGAGAGGGTGCTCATTTTTTATACTTTCCATGTCACCTTGAGCAAATCACTGATCTTGCTATGCTCCAGTTCCTGAAATAGGGAAATATTTATTCTGAACTGCCAATTTAAATTGTAAGACCTTTGGGGCAGAGAGTACAGCACACCTTCTATTATATTTATAAGGGATCAGTAAGTGTTGAAGAAGTGCTGCAGTAAACAGCTAGTCATCTGCTAACCAGAGTCCAGATGCATATAACTAAAGTTAGAAAAAATGCTCATCCACTCCCTCCCCCCACAACGTACCTTTCATACCAGTAAAGTATTTCATAATTTCACTGTCAGAAGTATTTTTAAACTAAAAATCTGGAAGCAAATATTATCCGTTTATTTTCTGATAAATGTTTGTACTTTTATTGAAAACATTTTCACTTCAACATTTTCTTCTATTTGTAAAAGATCAGAATACAGAAGGGCTCTAAAAATCATACCATCTTGATTTTGCCAAAGTGCAATATTTATATTACTCTTAAACTGACTTTGTTCTGTTTAGTCAAACTTCTCAAAAACCATTCTTGTTCTGGATCACAACATACTTTTTGGTGTGTTAAAATTCCTAAGAAACTCTGCATTTACAACTATCATCACCACCTCCAGCATGTTCCACTGCAGCACCACCAGTCGTGTATACTGTTCACATGTGAAGCATCTCTATATTTGTTATTCAGCGTCTATTAATCCTGCAAAAACATATTTATTTGGAAGCCAAATAAAGTGTGCTACAAGGTGCAGTTCAATTACATGTATGCACAGCACTGGAAGAGGTAATCTAATCTAAAGGCCCCATTTGTTTGTTAAAACCACAGCAGGTACTTCCATGTATGTCAGAAACAGAGACTAGAAATCTCAGGGGAGAGTGGTCTGAGGAGTCTCCTGCTCTCAGCTTTCTAACTCTCAAAGACACAAAAAAGTCCTTGCAGAAATTTCTTAGCTTCTCATTGTCTCAGTTTCTCCACATACAAACTGAAGACAGCTTCACAGTATGTTGTAGGGCAAACATATTTGTCTGTATCTGTGGGACAGTGAGAGGCTTGGGAGAGAAGCACAAAGCAACTGGAACAGAGTTGGTACCTCTTAGTATGGAAACAAATGCAGTTCCTCTACAAAAAACCCGAATGTCCCAGGCAGACTTTGAGAATGTTCAAAGACAGAACACTAAACCTCAGCGGTTTGTTTTTCCTGTGTTCTCATCTGCCACTGCAAGTCACACACATCTGGACTCCAACATGGGGGAAACAAAATGTGAAAACTGCAGGTCCACTGCTGTTCACCCTGCCATTTAGACTGTGACTTGTGAGGGACCCGTTCTTGGCTCCAAGTATTGGGTGAGTCATTTCTCTTTTCCTGTGTCTCAGTTTTCTCAATAGCAAGAAAGAGAGGGCGGGAGGTAAGCGACATAGCTCCTGGGACCACTGGAAGGATGCAGTTCACTCTCATCGCAAGAACACGGTGTCTGCCAAAAAGATGCATCATAAGCATCTTCTGACCAAGACCCTCCACTAGCTGTGAAAGCTCCCTGCTCCTTTAAGGTGCTGGAGCCAGCAGTCCTGTAAGGCTCTGTACCTGCCTGCTATGCTCACGGCAGCCATCTCAGCCCAGAGGGTGAGACTCTGGGCTGCTCCAGTCTATTTTATCACAATTTACTTGGTAACAGGTTACAAATGTGGCATCTGATGAAAATAATGAGCCTTGATGTCACTTAGTGCACGAGGCTCCCTGTGTGTGTGCAAGGAATAGCAAACAACAGGCAGCCTGGCCTCCTCGCAGGTGCCAGCACAATTGGTCCCACGGCAGCATCCTCCTGCTGTGCTCTGCCTCTGTGAGCCTCATCCACCAGCCGCAGTCAAGCACTGTCAAAGACCCACTGCAGCATCAAGGTCAAGCCCAAGAGAACCCACAGCAGGGTGACTCTTTACTGTGATGGGTCAATGTCCCTTGGGAACTCACCCAGTGGCCAGCAGGCCAGGTCTTAAGGACCCTAGCTATGCCCTCAGGTGCATCTATGTCCCACTTCCAGAGGCATAGGTCAGCCAAGGGCAGGGACCAGCCCACTTTGAGGAAATAGTCCCTCTTCTCATCTTGGAACTGTTAGCATGGAATTAAAATTTTTTTCAATTAAAAAAATCCCACTGAAAATCTAGAGGAAGGTTACCCGTCTCTTACATGACTAAGTACTCCTGGTCCTAGGCACTGGTCCAAGCTGTACCAAAGACTTGCTAGGTGGCCCTGACCACAGTCCCTTTGCTCTTCTGAGTCTTGGTTTTGTTGCTGCTGACCAAAGATGAAAGCACTCCTATCCTCCATGGGATGGCCCTGAGGGTAAATCTGATAAAGACACCCTGGGGCTACAAACAAAGATAAAGCACCTAGCGGCTGGTGGGGAAGGGTACAAGCAGATGTGATAGAGAGCAGAGAGAGAAGAGTAAAAGAAGATGGAATAACCACGAAAAAGAACATGAAACAAAGCTAAAGCAGTTATAGGAATGGAAAGTAAAAAAAGGGAAGGGTAGAGTAAAAGAGCCAGGACACAGCTCTTCATTCATACTCCAAAGTTTTGACTCTTTTTTTTTTTTTTTTCTTCTTTCCTGATATTTACCAGAGATTTTCAAAGTTTCTACTTAAAGCCCCCAAAACAACCCACGCCTTCAGATAGAGAAGTAGGACTCAATGTTTTTGGATGCTTTGGCTAGGTATCCTGACCAAATGCCTGACCAGATACTGTGTCTGGAATGGGCCAGATTCAAATGCTTGAAAATCCACTAGAAGCGTTACCTGCTCAGAGCAAAGGAGCCTTGTAGCTCCTAACATTTAACTATTATCACTATTTATTTCAACATATAGAAATAGGCCACAGCTACATGCAGACTCCTAGTCTCTTGGGAACAGGAGACTGTATAGAAAAAAAAAAATCACCACTGTTTCACTCTTTCTGCACAGCAATACCAATTTAAAAAGTTATCCGAGACGCAGGAGGCTCTTACAATACCAGTACTGGACTAAGGGACAAGAGGTGAGGGTTGCAGTTCTCATTTTGCTCCCTCTGTGGGTTCAAAATCCAGATCTTGATTCCCCATGCAGTACTCCCAAATTCCAGACCATTTTTATTATAAAGCTTCTGGGATATAATCTGTTTGCCCTTTTTTTTTTAAAAAAAAATAAAGAAACAAAATAAACATCTATCACAACAAGGGCTCTGATCTCATAAGAGCCTTTCATTGCTACTGCAATATAAACACTAACCGCACTCCTCTCATTAAAATCTCATCCTCTTTCCCAGAGCTTCAATATTCCTCATAGTCAGGTCACTGCACATAGCCTATGTATAAAGGGAAATGGCAGCAGGACAAGAGAGGGTGGATGAGGACATGCTGAGTACTTATGTTTGTTGAGCTGGTCACAGTGACACCTAGCTCTTTTTTCCTGAGTTGACAGCATAAGGCATGCAAGAAATGCTAATTATAGCTTTTGATGTGCATTATATTGCACTGAGTCTAACAAAGTATCTGAACAGGGAGAAAACGTATGGTATAAAAGGGCTTTGTTTTTTTTTAATCTAGCAGGGAAAGACTTAACAAGAACCAGTGGCTTGGAAGTTAGAACACAGACAAATTCAGATGAAAAATACAGCCCACAGCCTTAATTTACAGTGATTAGGTATTGCAACAAAGTGCCAACTGAAATAGTGAGGTCTCACTCTTTTGATGTTAACCGTACAACGTGTGTCTCAACCAGTGGACGATTTCAGGATTCCTTCTATGTGTAAATCTATTCTTTCTGCTACCTACTTATCCACTGCTGTCAGGTCCCTCACAAATTGTCATCTTCCCTAATCTTCATTGGCTTACCTACCTTTGTCACACCTACAAGCTCCTCTTTGCTTTGTTCATTCCTTTTTCAGGTCCTTAGCAAATATATTAACCAATGCTGGCATTGGTGCAGGTTACCTGTTTTGCCTGAACACTTGTTGCAGCAATATAAGAGTTCTCACCACATTGCTTGCCAGTCTCCTTCCAAATGGATTCTTATATTTGGAGAAAAACTTTTTCTATTACCACTTCAGTGTATGGGAGTCTCTGGGAGATGGCAGCCAAGGCATTTTCTCTAAACCTCTGTCCACAGTCATTTAAGAGTTCCTCATCTGTAAGGAAGTCTGAGCATTCCTATTCTGCTGATATAAAAGTATGCCACAAGAGACCAGTGTCCAGATGCACAAAGCCTTTAAGTGCCTGATTCTCACTGATCTCAGTTCTGAGCTACCCTTATGGATAAGAGCTCAAATGACTTTGTGGGGAGAGAGCTTTACTTTAAAAATCTCATGTCTTAGCCAAAGTGCTTTGGAAGCACAAAAATAGGCCCCCAACCCCAGAGAGCCTTCATGCTCATCCACACACAATACAATACAGTGAAGACACAGATGCACTAAAGCCAACATGTGAAGTAGTTACCGTGCCTCTTCTCTTCGAAACACCTGCATAACCAAGGCCAGCTCAACTCTGCACGCAGAGAACAGCCTTCTCTGCCTCCACATACTGCAACCCCTAACCCCTGGGGCCTGCTGACTGCGACAGATAGGAAAGCTCTCTGCAGCAGAGTGTCTGCTGGAATGTTTTTTAATTATCTCTGGAAAGTATGGACTGTGTATCATCATTAACTGGACTAAACACTGACGGTCAGTGAGTCAGGTACCAGTAAACGGTGCAATTAACAGCCAGAGGAGAGAAGTGTATTCAATCTGAAAGCTTTCTTTCTCAATCCATCTCCACTCATCACCCAAAGTGCTGAGCAGCAGACTTTTACTTTCAATTACATTAATCAGGTTAATTCCAAGTTAAAGTCAACATTTTAATCAAGAGGCAGCAAACTCATGCAGGGAAGTAGAGGGCTGAGGGGAAAAAAAGAAGGGAAAAGAAGGGCAGGAGGAAGGAGGAGGAGGATGGAAGAAAAGAAGGAAGGATAGAAGTTGTAGTGATAGAAACCACTGAAAGAATTAACTGTGATAAATAAGGAACAGGCTTTTATGTTGGGCCTCTAAGTTAAAGGGGTTAGCACTCATCTCCTTTGTAACTTTGGGATACTGGGCTGTTGCAGGGGGAAATCTGAATGTAAACCAGAGCAGCCTCGGGAATGCTGTCTTTTATGGCAACAACTGTCCATAGGAATGTCTTTCCTAAGGAGTCTGTAATGACCTGAGTCACAGATCCATTCCACTATGACTTCCGTTTTCCCAGGCATAACTCTCCTGCATGTCCTGTAATGCATAAAAACATCACATGCCTAAAAACCCTACCAAGTGCTCCTGCACACTGAACAGCAATTCCACCTGTACCTGCAGCTGAATCAATCGCATTAACACTACTGGAGGATCCTAATAGATCAAATACTAATGACTGAAGAAATATGGCACTAAACATTTCAAAGAAGCCTGCTCTGATGTATGTCATTGTATGTCACTGCTGAGATTTTTAAACTAAGCGAAGGGTGAGAGATGCCCAGGTTCCATTGGATTTCAAAAGGACCTGGGAGCCTAATTTAATTTCTCTCCTTTACAGATCGACTGATCCAGATCTGCAAAGAAAACTTCATAAAGAATGCTGAAGGTCCTCACTCCTGCCAGGGGAAAGAATGTGTGTGGGGTAAGATGCAGGGACTTCGCAGTTTTGGTTCTGGCCCATCACACCCTTTCTTTCACAGTTACATCAGTTCAGAGTTTACAGAGGAAGTTCAAGCTGCAGCTCCTGTTCTACAGAGCCCTGCTGAGTCCTCACAGAGAAGCAGTCTCACTGACTGTGGTGTTTCATTACTATCTCCTGGACAGTGAAGCTACTAGTCTTTAGAGTGAGTCACAGAAGGCACTCACTCTGGACCTGACCAAACTGTTAATCCTCAGCTCCCAATGCAATGCCAGTTTCTTCTCTTAGAGGCTTGACCAAGAAATCAGAGGGAGATCCAGAAGACAGGAAAACAGAAAGTGGAGGAAAACCCACTTTCTGGAGGAAAGGGGCAGGTGATACAACAGACGGACCACCAGGAGCATTTATTCACCTCCTGACTCTAGTTCCAACTTCTCCCATGGCCTTGGGTGAACCATTTCTCCCAGCCATAATTTATCCATGCAATGGGGACAGCAGTGCTGCACTATTTTCCCAAAGCACTTTGACTAAAGTTTCAAATTAGGTTTTTTTTTAAAAAAACAAAAACAAAAAACGAGGAAATTGAGGGCATGTAATTTTTAATTAAATCTTGCCCAGGACCATGTCACACCTTTAAGCCATCTGGATAGTATTTTTAACATCTCCAAAAAATAGAGAATAATTATACGTTAGGAGTCTGAAACAACAAAACAGTGCAAAGGCATTGAGAAGCACACCAGGGAAAGACAGATGTAAAGTGAGGAAAACCCACGATGGGAAGATGTCTCTATGTGTTACTTACTAAAATTCAAGCTTAGGGGTCTTTCAAATAGCAGCAGGCATTGCGGTTCTGTTCCCATGCTTGTGAGGTTTGATAACATAATGAGAGCCATGTGCCCCAACAGAGCAGAATGGTACCTGCCTTTGGAAGGGAGAGAGAGACAATGAAACATTACCATCCATTCCCAAAAGTCATCAGGAGCAGAGAGCTCCAGGACTTTCTCCCCAGCAGGATCTCAGTTCCAGCACTTCTGAATTTAAATTTTAAAAAGTTCCTCGCTGTTTCGCTTGAACAGGGAAACAAATGATGCAAAAATAGAAAGACTGGAGTAAATAAAATAAGAGCAAGCAGTTAATTAGTGGGTCTGATCAAGAATTCCCTGCCGTGCTCATTCTTCCTCCAGCACTCCCCACTCCCCCTCTGTGCTCCGTGCTTTGCTCAGACCCGCACAGCGCAACAGAGGCGTGCCCCTGCACTGCCCTCTCCCCTCACCTCTGCTCACCACTTCAGATGGGCTTGCAGCACAGCTGGAGCTCAAACATCCGTCTGTGCCACCTTAACTAGAACTCCCAAATACCACTCTCCCTAGAAACATCTCATTCTTTTCCCTGACTCCTTTTGCCATCACAGCCAGGAGGCACAACAGGTTTCAGCAGTGGCAGGAAAACACCCCTTTCCCCTAAGAGTAGGAAGGAAGGCAGGAATGTGATGACTTGGCAAATTAGTTTGGGTTCCAGACAGAATATGAACTGGTAAGGAAAGATTATGCCAGGACAGTGGAAACAGCAAATTCCATTTGTCTGTGGGCAACCTCCTGAATCTGAGAGCCACTGTTGAAGTCAGCCAGGGCCAGAAGAAGCAGGGATTTTGGCACAGGGGAGCTGGAGCTCTGGGCACATGGTTCTGCTCCTGGCTGTACTGCTGAGCTGTTGTAACCCTAGCTCAGTCACTCTGTCACACCTACTGTTGGTCTAACATCTCTGCACAGACCTTTCCTAGGCTGCACACCTCTCATGGAGCAACTCCGACAGCGAGGGTTTAAACCTTGATCAACAGCTGGTTGGCAAAACCACACCTGAAGATGTGGTAATAATGGCAAAAAGGGAGTTATAGCCATAGTTTGTTTCACTTGGATTCAGTAGGAGAGTACACAGCTCAGTTTTACAACCACAGTAGAAATTATTCACTGGTATGTTATACTGGTATTTCTACACCATTAAAATCTCTGCATGTACATATGGTTTTACCATATGCCTGTAGATAGCGTGGCTCCTGACAGCCAATTCTAGAGGCTACTGAAATGTCACTAAGATTAGAGTACCTTCCTAAAAAAACCCCAATCCATATCCTGAGTGCTGAGGAACTCTCATAGCTACCTCCATATGGCCGGGCAATAAATATCACACTTGAGTGCAGGTAGGGAAACCAAAACACAGAACAGGACAGAGTGATTTTCATAATAAGATTCAACAATCCTGATCTCTTTCTACTCAGCAGTCCTGTCCTTCAGCATCCTCAGAATAGGGCTAGGCTGCTGTGTTCACTAACCTAATTCACTGCCAGCTGTGTGGATTTTCACATCCCACACTACAGCCTTCCTGGGGTTCAACCCTTCATATTTAGTCCTGCTGTCCTGGGTTAAGCTAAGACAGTAACTTTCTTCATAATAGGTAGCAAGAGGCTGTGTTTTGGATTTGTGCTCAGAAGAAAGCTGGTAAAAACTGATGTTTATGTGGCTGCCAAGGTCTTTCAGCTTCTCTGGCTGCAAACAGGAGAAGCTGGGAGGGAGCACAGCCCCAGTTACTAGCCTAGGGTTTGATCTTAGGTTTGGGATTGAGACCCAAAGTGGCCAATAATCTATTCCATAACATACACGTCATGCCCAGTATGTAGGTGAGGACCCCCTGGAAGATCATCCCTTTTGGTTCTGGATCTCTTTGGCTTCAGATCATCTCGCTCCAGGTGGTCGCTCTCCCAGGGCCTTCCCACCCCAGTCAGTTCTCTGTCTGGGACGCTCGGACTGTTATCTCCGTTCCGTGAGTGCGATTTTGGGACTCTCCCTGCTTTGGGATCTTTAGGTGGGAACAGGCTGAGCCTTGGTCATCGGGTGGGGAGGCAGTATCACTGTGTATCACTCATTTGTATATTTGTATATACTATTATTTTCAATGTTATTGTAGTTGAGTTATTAAATTGTTCTTATCTCAACCCACAAGTCCTTTTTTTTTTTCCTTTACCCCTTTAATTCTCTCCTCTATCTTCAGGGAGGGGGGAACGAAGGGGAGAATGGGGACTGAGTGAACGGGTGTGTATGGGTTGGCCCCCAGCCAAGGGCAAACCCATCACACCTGCACATACACCTGGTGACTGACACCTGCCTATCTTACTGTGTGGTTTGAAACTGGATCCACATTCCATGATGCCTGCTGGTTCTCCTCATCCTGAGGCTCTGGGAAACAATGTAGAGTGGAAAGCAGAGTTAGTGGTCCTGAACCCACTGGTGGAGATTCCATTTCAACGTAATCCAAGGAAAAACTGTAAATCATAGCTCCCAGGGATGGAAAATGTCTGGGACATCATGTTCTCCTCTGAACACACTGCATCTTGACAAGGGCTTCAGAGTCCCCAAAACTCCGCACTCCTCAGTGGTGCGGAAAGTTCAGGGGAGAAAAAAGGAGAGTCTCCTTTTCCATTCTGGTCTTCCACGAGGCTCTTGTCTAAGGACGGGCTATTGATTTCTCTCCTCCAGCCTTTCCAGCAGCCCAAGGCCTGGGCTGGATGGAGTCGGACTCAATCATAATTGCATTTGCATAATACATCTTACCTTTCTCTCCTCTGCTGTAGTTTTCTGAACTTGCCAAGTTGCAAGCTGACCCTGTGAGCCAAGGCATGATTAACTGAGAAATCCACAGCAGCGCCACTTTAATCAAAGGGGACAGAGGTTACAACAGCTCAATATTAGTGATAACCAGCCTTTGATCCACAGAGCTAGGCCAAGCCTGGCAGGCACGCTGTGAGGAAATGCACCGTCAGGGCTTTTGTGGGGGAATGATACCTCATTAACCCTTTCATCTAACCTGCTGTTGGTGAGCAAAGAGAATCACCAGAAGAAAGTCCCTTCCAGAGTCTTAATTACAGCCCTCAAAGCTGCTCCTTTTTAAGTCTATACCTAAAGGTGTTAGATTCTAGCAGAGAACCACCTCCATCTCACAAGATCTATTGACTGACTTGTAAGGCTTATGACAGCTTCTAAATGCTCCTGCTTCTACTCCAGACTGACCACTGGTATCAAGCCCAGAGATGGTCTGACCCAGGGGCAGTGCAGGCTATCAGCTGTGTCACTTCCCTGCGTGTCTGTAAACTCAGGCTGTGTTCCCGAGTCCACTCCCCACTGCCAGGCAGCCCTGGACAAGTCACTTGACCCTCTGTGCCTTTTCTTCCCTTTCCCCACTTCTGCCCATCCTCCCTCTTCTGCCTGAGGAAAAGCCATCTCTTAACATGCAGTTCCAGTAGGATCTAAAATAGCTAATCTGATCGAACCTTCATGTGGCCTTCCACAAATAATTAAAGATCATTCTCACAGTCAGGCTGCACCAAAGATAATATGAAATCTAAACAATGGCAGAAGTGCCATTTGATAAGAGATTTGTTAAATTTAACATGTAGATCTGAAATGGGAAAACTACTCAGAATCCAAGCCCCAGTTATAGTATCTATGGAAAAATGGCAAATTCCCTTTCTTTTAAAAAAGACTTTCAACTTTGTAATTTGTTTAACCTAGGACTGAAAATAATCCACACAAAAAGAAATCTGTCATAGTATAAGTTTCCTGACAGAAACAAGTTTGGGTCAATCAAAACGTTTAATTCAAATAAAATAAAAAAAATCTATTCTAATGTTCTTGTTTAAAGAAACTTCTGAATATTATAGAATGAAACACGTTTTTGAAAACAAGTTATTCTGATGTGAAAAAACACTCTTGCTTTCCAAGGAGTGAAATGGAAAGGGACAATCAAGAGAGGCTTCTGTCAAAAACTACAGTGAAAAAAACTCTCAGCGAAACTGACATTTCAGTGACAACTTTCTGTTTTCAGTTAAACAGTCTTCTCCTGTGGAAAACGCTCTTAAAACCAAACAACTCCCCTGATTTTTTTTTTTTTTTTGGGGGGGGGGGACACACAACTAAAATAAAATGCCATCTTCCTGAATGCTTTTTATTCACCCACTCTTACCACCTTCCCTCAAAGAAACACTTGGCCAGAGACCCAGGTAGAAGTCTCACCTTTGTTGCACAGACTGAAAGGATGCAGTGTTTCCCAACCAAGACCTCTGTCCAACATTATTTAGGTGAGGGAACAGCCCTCCTCAAACTGGGGGCTAGCAAGTTTGAAGAAATTATCTTGTGTACTCCCAAAGCAATATCATATGGAATCCAAGAACTGGCCCATTGAAGATGAGGCTTTCCAGTATAGTCACATTATAATTTTGGGTCATGATTTTAAAAAATTACTTAGGTCCATTTTTGAAGGATTGTCTCTAGACACCTTCAAGAGTCCTGATTTTTGAAAAGTGAGGGCCTGAGAAGCAGACAGTTTTCCCAGACTGCTGTTGTGGCTACGGAGGGCTGCAGGCAACTGTTTTGTTTAACAGACTAAAACCCAGCAGGCCCTCTGCAAAGGGACACATCAGCTGGAGGAAGTCAGCTCTCATCGCGTGGATCCCGGTTCTATGGGTCTCAGCTCCCTTCCCTGCCAGTTTCTCCTCATCACCTCCTCATGGACCATCCTCTGTCATATCTCTCACCTCCACACTAAATATCTCTAGGAACATGGAAGGGAGCAACAGCAAATCTCATTCTAACAGAAAGAAAAGCATTTTAGCAAAGGCACGCTGTATACCAAAAGCCTGCACTGCATTTCCTAACCTCTCCTATATACCTTGGAAAAACTAATACACTATCAGTTACCAATAACACGAACCAATCCTCTCCCCTAGCAAGTGCAAGGTACAGCCCACTGGTAGAGGATAACAACAGATCACACCAAGCCCGGTCAGCACATTGACCTCTTCCTGCTTATACGTGAGCATGTGGTTTTGGCTGCTTTCTGCCCCTTTCTTCTCTGCCTCCCCGCACAGCCATTCATTAATTGATCCTTGATCATCTCACAAATATATTTCCCTCTTTCCCCAGGGCAGGTCTACCTCCTTTTCAGTGTTCTCTGCCATTAAGATGGGTCTCACATCACCATGCACAGCGGCATATGCACAGCTCCAAACACCTCAGGGCAGGCACATCATTTCCAATTGTGAGCAAATGCTGTTGGTTTTCATTAATCTGCAGACACTATATTTGCCAATTTCTCCAACTTTTCTTTCTCACTCTCTCTTTCTGCTCCGAGGCAGGTGAGTGCATCAATTTTCTTCTCATCTGTGGCAGTTAAATTAAATGGAATCGGCCTGATTGCTGAAAATCAAAGAGAAGGCTGATAAAGCAATTAAATCCCTCTAATTCCTCCTCTTGAAAAGGTGCAGCTTGGCTCAGAAGCTAATTAACTTCATAATGAAAATCCTTCTTCACCCTTTTAGGCTTTCTTTCCTTCTTGTTTTTGGTAGAGGTGGTAGGTTGCCTACAGAAGAAGAGGGATGCTATAGTGATAAACATGGCTTCCTCAGACATGGCAGACAACTGGCTGCATGCATCATGTCAGAGTCTCTCCAAGGCCTTAATGTGAGCAAATTCTGCTACATAGGGCAGAATGTGCCATGGTGTTTGCTCTGCAGTTGTACAAAAGCTCTCAGGATAACCTTATTGTGACTATCAAAGCCAAATCCATTTGTAACAGCTTCAGCTACAGCAAATTCAGTTTTTATCTCTGAGATTCATTTGCTAAATTTCTGATATGACAAACAAAACAGCAGCTTCACAGGAGACACTTAATTCATCTTAGTTGTTACAAACATAGAAATTAGGTAGGCATGGATATTTAGAGCTATGTACTCCATCTCCTTAGTCCACTTCTACTTAGCTAGTATTTGGATTTGGATTGCAAGGAGCATTTGGATGTTTGCTCCTTGCCACTTCCCTTCTGTTGGGAGTTGGAAGGCTCTCTCAGATCTAATCATGTATCTTTCAATTCTCTCAGTCTTTCAAGTGTCAGCCCACACTAGACTATTTTCTGTTTTCTCTGTGCATGCTTCTCTTGGTCCAAGTCCTCTTGGTACATTATCCTACATCTAGTTGCAATCCAGTGTGCAAGTAGGATCATCCTCCCCCTGCTCCAGGGCAACACACCCTAGGCATTAGTCCCATACAAGTGACGTATTTCAAGCTGGGTCTCCCAAGACCCGTACAAGGGGAGACTGTTGCATCAGTACTCTGTGGCGTGCTGATTCTCTAGGTGCAGCCTTGTCCTTCACTAAGCCTTATTCCCTTTAATTTTTGTTGTGGTTTGACCCTGGCTAGCATCAAAACACTACACAGCCGCTTGCTCACCCTCCCTGCTTCCAGGGACAGGGAAGAGAATGAAAGGGGTAAAGGGACAAGAGACTCATGGGTTGAGATAAGAGCAACTTAATAACTAAACTACAATAA
>NW_010143265.1:0-356 GCF_000699245.1 Pterocles gutturalis
CTCTGTTTATTTTACTAAAATACTCTTTTCTTATCATTTCATTACGTGTATGCTTTTTTTTTACTAACACTGTTGAAATAAGCAGAAACTGGTTTTTTGAGGAAATAAAGATATTGACAGATAGAGAAATTACAGACATTAGTGTAAGTGCAAGGGAAGGGTAATACGTTAAAGCAAAGTTAATTCTCATGAAATGATTGAAAAACAAAAAATTCAATGTTAGCACTTCTACATAATCCCAAATTTGTTTTGTTTGGCTTTTACAGTGTTACTAAGTAGCTAAAAACTTGTTAGGGCAGCGCTCCTGAAGCATGGGAAGACAAAGTGGATTGTCCACAGTGCGGTGTCAAGTCACA
>NW_010143265.1:376-1596 GCF_000699245.1 Pterocles gutturalis
GGTCTGGGGTTGCTGTTCTTCCCTCTGTGTCAGGATTCTAGCTCTGTCTCTCACTGTTCTGCAGTGGATTTGCTTGCCCTACTGAAGTGGAAGGCTTACCCAGATCGTGTGATGGATATTCTAGGAAGACTGAGACATGTCAGTGGCGAGGAGATTGTAAAGGTACTTCATGAAATAAGTCTTTGGATGTATTTGTGATAGCAAGTGAGTTCAGACCTGCAGTGCACTTCTGAATGTTCCCTCTGATTGTACTTCTTGATTCACACTGTGAATTCTCAGTGTACAAATTGGGATTTTATTTTGACATGAAACCGAACAGGAAGATACAGTCCAACAACTGATGAATAGTTGGTCCTTGGGATCAAGATGGAGATAATCCTTAGGAAAAATCCCTCACCCACATGCGCTGCAAGTATCAGGTCCTCAGCACCAATTGTTCCACTCTGCAGGCCCACTCCTGTTGAGCCACGCTGCTTGCTGACGCAGATGTAGCCACTGGCAGTGGTGCTCTGGGCAGACTTACCTGTTCCAATAGCATTTTCTGAAGCACCTTCTCTGAAATTGCATTAAGTGTGGTTGGTCATCTCTAGAGCGAAAGAAACTGAAAACTCGGCCTTTTTGGGTAGAGTTGATCTATATTTCTATGTGCCAAATGTCTTTGTAGAGGAGAAGGAAAGTTAAGTTTTGCTCAGTGGCCAATGAACCATCCTGCAAACCCATTTTCCTGTCCCAGCACTGTGAAGTGGAGCTGTTGCCTTGAACACCAGTTGCTCTCCAGGGTGTCTAACCTGTCAGTAATGTATCTCCTGTCTGATGGTCCTGCTTTGTAACCACCGTTGCACTACATACCAATCTTTTGTGTGACCTGAACTTTCTTAGGTCAAAGGAACGTCAGAAGGTGTTTGAATACTTGTGGTCTCAGAAAAAAAAAAAGTGCATTCCAGATACCCTCTGATAATTGTAGGTGTGCTGAGAACTCTCCCTAGAATTTATTTCTGTAAATCTAGAAGTAAAAGGAATTAATTTATAACAGCAAGCAACCAAAGAGAGGAACCCAAAGAGAAATCCCATCACTTAATTAGTAGTTTATGATTAAAGCCACCTCACTGTAACACATTTGAATGTCGCCATATCTTGAATGTTAATTGTCACAATAACTTTGTAACCCTAACAGAAGAGGAGGTTTACTTTGAGTTCTTCAAGAGTGTCATGTTTTATAC
>NW_010143266.1:0-298 GCF_000699245.1 Pterocles gutturalis
GGATTGGGGACATCGTTGGGGACACCGTTGGGGACAGCAGTGATGGGGACATCATTGGGGACACCCCAAGGTGGATTGGGGACATCGTTGGGGACACCGTTGGGGACAGCGGTGATGGGGACATCGTTGGGGACACCCCAAGGTGGGTTGGGGACACCATTGGGGCCACCGTTGGGGCCATCGTTGGGGCCACCGGCGATGGGGACATCGGGGCCACCGTTGGGGACAGAGGTGACGGGGACACGGTTGGGGTCGCCGTTGGGGACGCTGGGGACCCTGATGTCCCTGGCGGTGGCAG
>NW_010143267.1:0-24257 GCF_000699245.1 Pterocles gutturalis
TGTCTGGCCCCAGCTAATGATCCCGAAGAGGAGGAGGGGGGGAGGCAGGGGTGGGAGGCCTTGGGAGAGCCTTGCGGAGCCAGAAGAGAGGACCGAAACTGAAAGCTGCTGGAACCAGGAAGCGAAGGCAAAAGAGGGCAATCTTCCGGGGGTCCTCGCCTATATACTGGGCATGACGTGTATGTTATGGAATAGACCATTGGTCACTCTGGTTCTCAATCTAGTAACCATAGAACGAATCCTGGGCTAACAGCTCCTCCTCCCCTACCCTGTCTGCAGGGAGAGCAGAGAGGCTGAAGGACCTTGAAGTATCCTAGCAATAATTATAAACGTTCCTTTCTTATCAACTTTTATCCTGAGCACAAATCTAAAACATAGCCTCTTGCTAGCTAAAAAGTTAACTCTTTGCTTAACCCAGGACAGTTATATCTTTAAAACATTTAAAAACCAAAACAATAAATGAAAAGTATTCTAGGAAAGTGATACATTCTGTCCTGCAGAAAGCGTATTTGCATTGAACTTGAAACTATCGAATAACATGCACATTTCAAATGACATTCACAACAGACAATTCCTTAAAATGTGAAGAACATTTAAAACTATGGATCTAGTTAAGCCTGGAAGAATGTCTACCGAATTGTGATGGATTCTCCATTCTTGACAACTGTGACATTAAAAATGGTCATTCTTCCACAGGCAACACACTTGTCCAAACAGAAATAATTCACTCCTGAGAGTTGCATGACCTGTGTGCTGTTGGCCAGACTAGACTGTCACAGTGGTACCCTGGGATTATTTATGGGTGTATCTGTGAGGCATTGCTTACTGAAGAATCAGTGACTTGCTTTTGTTCAAGAATTTTTCATTGATTACTGGCTTTGTTTTAACACAATTTTTTTCTCAGTAACTGTGCACTAAAAAAGAATGATTATTACCAATTTGTGGGGAAAAAGTGGGAAAATGTTTGTCTTCATTTCCTCATGCAGCTGCTTAGCTGCAAGCCAGAAAAGTGGATGAGAGAGCCAGAAAGCTGTAGGCAAGGGCTATGCCAGCCTGTTAGGTATGATTGTGAGATGGATGCCACTTGATGCTGACTGTGCTGGAAGCCTTAGCAGCTCCCACTTGAGAAAATCACAGGCACAGACAAAAGCAGCACACACATCTTATTTAAAGGATGGGGGAATACTTCTGCTGCTGCTTCAGCTTTGGGAGGTGCTTCGTTCCTTTGTTCTCCAGAGAAAGCAACTGTTGAGGGAAGCGAGGGCTAGGCTGCAAGCAGAGCAAGGGCTAGGAAGGAAAGTGCAGTGCTAAGTAGCTTCAAATTCTCTTCCTGCCACCAGCAACAAACTGAAATGGTACAAGAACCATAGTTTTGGTCCTGCTCCCTCACCTGCTGCAGTTTGAGAAGAGCCATTACCCTGCAAGCAGCTTTTCCCTGCTCCAGCTGCGAGCAGAGACACACGGCCCCTTTGTTGATATATAAGTGCTTGTGTAGACTCCAGAGATGGTTCTTGCTTTTAAACTACTGCTAAGTGCATCCGGGATGGTCTGAAATTTGGCTTTTCATATTTGAGAGCTCAGATGGATCAGTGAAATCCTTCTGTTCTTTCCTATACCCCAAAGTTTTGCCTGGGATAGTTTTCTTGAATGCTTGGAGTATTTTTGTTTGAGGAATGATCACAATGAAAGCCTAACTTATTTGTTAGTGTTAATTTATAGGCTCTTATGACGAGAGCAATTAAACTGTTGCTGTTAAAAGTGAATATATGTGGCAGGAATTTATTTATACATAAAAAAAAAAGCTTGAGGATGAGCCCAGTGGAAAAATAAATACTGGCAATGTTCCGAAATCTCAAAGTGAAAAGCGGCATGACTAAACCAATGATGATGCTGGTTTATGTAATGTCTCCTTTAGTGAAAAGAAAGCAGGCCACATATTCACATTACATTGTTTTCACCTCCCCAGATGGCCTGGAAAATTTGCTTTTGCTAGAAATTATTGCTGGGTTTCTGTTTTGGAATTTCTTTTTAATTTTCAGTGTTGTGGAGAAAAGCAAAAATTCACTGTGAATATTTCCATCTCTGATGCACTGCATTAGTAAATTAGTGTCCACAAATATTAATTCTTTTTTTCTCACCCACCTACAACCCAAAAAGGTGAAGAATTTGAATTACCAAGAAATATAAGAGAATATTTTGAAGATTTTGTTGAACAAACATCTTCTTCAGTGATTTGATCTCAACTTTAACTAAGGCACAGGATGAGAAAGAGAAAGCAAAAAGCTGTAAGATAGAAAGAGAGCAAAACCTAACTATCCATCATCTATATTAGTCTAGCTTTTTTTAGAACTCTTCTGGTTTAAATTAACCTCTGCATTGACTTCAAGTTTCTGATTTCATAAATTCTCTTAGTCTTGGCACAACTGCACTCACCAGTTGTGATCTTTTACAAGGCATTATTGCATGCCATTACACTGAAAGTACACTTAACAGAGTTACTGTGGGATGTGTCACAACATCTTAAAAGATGTCTGTCTGTCTCTGTAAATCTACTTCCAAAACTGCTATATGGCAGCACTGGTGAGGAAAGACTGTGACAAGTCAAAGATGCTTCTCAAATGTCATCCTTGTTGTATCCTGATGGAGTGGTACCTCCTGAACTCTAGTTTCCACATTGAGAATATTCTTCTTTAATTTGACTGGGAATCAGCATAATTCAGAGGTGATGCAAGGAGACTGTGAAGATGAAGATGCATTTTGAGCACATTGTATGGTTTTTACCTGATAACATTCAAATATTTCCACCTTATTATTTTCTGCATCTCTCAAAGAAGTTGAAGTTCCCTGAAGCTCTAGCAGTAGGCAAGAGTGAATACAGTTCATTTGTCAATGTGTTACTGACCTATTTCAGAATAACCTATAAAGTAGCTACAAGTTCCATATTTATTTCTCTGGTGAGGCAGTGAAAATGGTTTTATTGCAGATAAACTGACACTGGAAATAAGCTTTCCCTTTCCCTTGCAGCATTCCTATGGGCAGCAAGTGTTTGCCTGCAAAAAAAACTACGGACAGGGCCATGGGAGCCTTTGATGGACTGTGTATGGGTGAAAGTTGCGGTGCACAACAAATAAACATGCATAAACTATCAGAGGCCACCAGATATTCTGCTGGAAAAGAAAGCCACAAAAAGAGATGCACAGTCACACACTTACACAAGCATTAGCCTGTGTCTACATATATGCATATATACAAAATATGTATTGGTACACATTCATGTACCCCCAAGTGAATGTAAGATGAAGCAAAGGTTTTTCTGTTCCACTGTAACCATAAATGTACAAAAGCTTACTACTTTCTCACCTTCAGAACTTAATATCCATACAGGGAAGAACAATTAGGCAAGTATTAGCTTCCTACATTTATCATGTCAGTATTAAGGGCAACTTATTAACCTGACAGAGGATTTAAAAGGGGGTTATTGCATTATATGGACTTGGCAATACCCTAAAGAGAGAGGGAAAGTGAGTAAGGGCTTAACAGTAGGTTCCTGTAATTTACAATCTCTAGGAATGTAGAAGAGAGGTGGGAACGAGCTGGGACCTTTGGATCTCTTTCTGTTCCCCTGTGGCACATGCCATCCCCAAGACAAGTGTAACCGTAATTATCTCACTTGCTTCAGGACCAGCGCTGTTTATCAGGAAAAACTTGTTTCCCATCCTCCCTGCATTTGGTGGGAATAAAATAGTCCTAGTAGAGTTATGAAATGTAGCACACTCGATTTAAACGATATCTTTTTATTTTATTCTCAAGGACCTTCTCTGTTAGCCCTGTACTTTTGAGACTATCCACAGAGTAAGAGCATGGTGATTGTTTTCTAAAATCCTCTTTGCTGGATTGTGTAGTATGCTATGACCAATTCTTTGAGACCCATGAACATAACTACATTTATTTTGCTAAACTTTATTTTGCTCTCCTCTGTTGCCTGGGGCTAATATATATTTTGTGTGACACCTTGTAAAAGTATTAGAAGACTGTGGGCATACATAGAGGGAGGTGACTGCATTTAATTAGTGACTCTCTACGTATAAAAAACAATATTCAATTTCTCCCTGAAATCATTGGTAAAGGGAAAAAGAAATGTAGGGAGGAGGTGGTGGTGGTGGTTTCAGTCTTCCTCATTAAAACTTGCAAAGGAATTATCAATTACATCAGCCTCAATGTTGACAGATTAGATGATCTGAAGCATAAGAAGCCAGCCCAGCCCCTCTGGTGGTCTCTGGCTTGTACCGGGGCAGCTGAACATGGAGAGGACTCAAATGAAGGAATTGTGGAGGGTAGTCTGAGTGGCTCAAACCTGTGTGTTTCTTGGCTTCACAAAACCATCTACTCACAATGCTTTCCTAAGACATGCCTGCATCTCCAATGGCAAATCATTCATGTTTATAATCTCAGTTTCTCTATCTCCCTCCTACAGGTGTAAAGTGAGAATGCAAGGCAAGGCAGAATCAGGCACTATGCTTGGGATCCAGTGCATCAAATTAAACCTTTAAATCAAAGTTTCTATTGCTCTATGTTCCAATTAAGTTAGTAGGCTTGAAAATACATAGAGATAGTTATTTTTCTTCATAGTAGCTCGTACCATGTTAAATTTTGGATCTGTGATGAAAATGGTATTGAGAACATAGGGATAACATCAAGGCCTTCTCTGCCTCTCATGTTGCCCCACCAGTGAGCAGAGTGGGGGTGCACAAGAAGTTGGCAGGGGACACAGATGGGACAGGTGACCCCAATGGACCAAAGGAGTATTCCGTATTATATGATGTTGTGCTCAGCAACAAAAGCTGGGGGGAGAAATAAGTGGGACATTCACAGTTATGGCATTTTGTCTTCCCAAATAACTGGTATGTGTGATGGAGCCCTGCTTTCCTGGAAATAACTAAACATCTGCCTGCCTGTGGGAAGTAGTGAATTAATTCCTTATTTTGCTCTGCTTGTGTGTGCAACTTTTGTGTTACCTCTTAAACTGTCTTATCTCAATCCATGAGTTTTCTCACATTTACCCTTCTAATTTTATCCCCCATCCCACTGGGGGAGTGAGCGAGTGGCTCTGTCAGGCTGAGCTACCAACTGGGCTTAACACACAACAGTCTTCTTTGGTGCTCAACTTGGGGTACAACCCACAACCCTGGCAATAATAGTCCCACTCTCCCATTGCAGTAAAATCTGTCTCTGAGCTTAATGTTTTTGTCTTGCAGCATCATTTGTCTACAGCAGTTCAAAGGGACACAAAAAGGACCCTGTTTAGACATGGCAGTAATTATATCTACCTAGTATAGACTTGAGTGAAAGTTCATTGTAAAACAGAGGTGAGCAACTCCTTTTTTCAGGGAAATGAGTCCTTGTTCTGTAGAGGGAAATGGAAGCTGGACCCTTCTCTGCCCTTGCACTGAATTAACTGGGAATCTAGCCCACGGTGATGTAAGGGCATGTTTTCTTCAGAGGGGTAACATATGTACCTTGGCGATTCACTATCAGTTCATTAATCAATAAAGAGCTGACTTCTTATGCAAAACTGAGCTTCTAAAATTTTCATGATTGCTTAATGGAAGGGACTAAAGAAAAGCCAGACAGAGCCTCTTGGCTATTTGGGATTCAAATATGCATAAATTTCCATTCAAAATTAAAGCAGCGGTGCACTTTACATGAAGAGCAAAATCACAGGTTGTCCCTGAAATGATTTTTAGATAACTTGGAGACACCCAGTTTTGTTCTTTGATTGTGTACTTAGGACAATAAAAGCCCTGAGGAATCCTAGAGTGGACATGTCTCGGATCCTTTGTGCCAACTAATTCAAAGTGAAATGTCCTAGATGCTGAATTACAAGAATTCATTAAGTTAGTAACTTGTTCTAAAAACTTTGTGCTGTCTTTTGTTAGGTCTAAGTGTGAGATTTTGTATAAGACAGTGTAAGAAACAAGGTAAAAAGGGGGATAGTAATTTTGCATAAATAAGTGACAACAGCAACAGCTCATGCAAGTTGAACTTAAGTTAGTATATTAGGAAGATAGATAACTGGGAAACTTTAGAGATACAGGTCAGAAGAGTTTGGTCAGATCACAAAGCAGCTGAAAAACTTATTTTATAACTTACTTCAACTAAGATAAACCAGTATTGGAATATTTTATTACCTTGTATAAGGTATATACTGAGATAACTTTATGCAAATAACTAAAATAAAGGAAAGACCATCACAGAGAAGGTGCTTTCCTTCTGTTAAGCCTGTGCTCATGTAGACATCCCCATCTATTGATACTTTAAAAATACCTCTATGACTTTAGTTCATGAACTTAGGTAACTTGGGTAAGATTTCTGCCTTAGTGAGTTAATTTATTTTGAAATAATCTTTACATTTGCTTCATATGATCCTTCATATCATATGCACTTTCCAGTGTAATTGTTGGCTGTGTATCCTTTATATCTCTCTGTGACAGGATATGTATGAAATACTATTTACTTATTTAGTCATTGCATTGCAATTTCAAACAAAAATTATTTTTATCCCTTACAGTTCCTTGGAGTGGATTACTTGAACTCTCTTGATTCTCAGCTAATGTCAACATGTGAGAGTGACAGAACCTGTCTGGTTCACGTTCTCTTTTACTCAAAACTTATTTGTTGCATGTGCAAGGAATGTGCAGCATTGCCAAATGGATAACCCCGTGGAGACTGACATTATAGCTTGCTGTGGGGGGACTTGTGCTTGGGATCAAGCAAATTCCAGAGCAGCAGGGACCTGAACTTGGGTGCTCTCCATCCTGCACTGATCTTTGAGCACAATCTGTCTGATTTTACTGAGTATCTCAAAGATGTCTAGCCTTTAATCCAGTACAAAAGGAAAACAAGCAGTAAAACTTCAGGTATTTTCTCAAAATGCAATCTAGTCCCACATATTCTGGTGGTCAGGAGAGCATTGCTGTAGAAAATGAGCTGCCGCCAGCCCAGATTCCACCCCCTTCCTTAGCTCAGTCTGCCCAATAATTTATATAATGCTTAGAAACAACAGCCAAGAGTTTTTTTAAATGGAGGGAGACCTGTTCTCCGTATTCCTACTAAAAATCCATCACGTTTCTCCCTAAGCCAGCACCTGTTTTCTGTGAAAACTTGAAACAAGCTGCCTGAAGCAGGCAACAGTTCTTTGGTTCACCTCAGCTGGAGATGAATCAAATGCTCTTCAAGTGCTGTTCTCCACAGACACCACAACTGCAAACGGGTAAGCTAGGAGCTCTGTGTGACTGTTTCCACTGTTCTGTTGTCATCTCACCTTTCACAGGGTTGCCAGTGTTTTACCCATGTTTTGTATTCACCCTGACTTACACATTTTTCATTTTCTGCAGCATCATCCATACTAGTTTGGGGTCTTGTTTGTAAAGTGTTGCAGAATGGAATCCAAAAGCAGTACCCCAGGAAAAAAGAAAAAAGCCCCTCAGTTTATGTTCTTACCCAGTTTAGAAGCTGAAAATCAAGGAAAGAAGGTGTTAAACTGGAGGGGGGACACACACTTTGCTTTTGCCCAGAGTAGTCTTCATGCTACCCTTTGAAGATATATTTCATTTGGGGATTGTTTCTCCCCCTTTCTCAAGAGCCTGGATCAGAGCTGTTTGCCCTTGAAGGCTGCTTCTGGTTAGCAGGAGTTGTCCTCCCACTCTCTTGATAATTGCTCCTGGTGAGCATGGGTGAATTAAAAAACCAAAAGCACTGGAAATGTCAGAAATATGCTTTTTCTTGTGATATTTTAATGAGGTTGCAGCTTATGGTAATCAAGAAATTCCTCATTTTGGAGAAGGAAAGGGGTTTATGTTAATCTGCTGTGACACTGATTGTTTTCCCAGTGTGAAATGATGTTGTGCCTGTGTAGCTGGGCAACAGCAGCTGCAGCTCATGCCACCTCGCTGCTGGGCCTGGAGGCTCAGAGACACGTTTTTGAAATGGGTGATAGAGAGCTCCTCTTGTTTGGCATGAGCTGTCTAGGTGTCTTTTACAGACATTATATTAAAGGCTCTCCCTTTGACCAGTGCCTCAGGGAAGGTAAAGCTCTGTGTGTTCTCTTTTTGCACATGCAGTGGTTTGTGAGACTGAGAACATATTACACCTTTTAAAATATGCAATTACAGTTAATGAGAATCTTCCTGTTGAAATATAATTTTATGGCTATGTTAGCTCTCTCCCTTAGACATTGCTTTCGTAAAAGCTGTCTGTTTTCCATGGGAATTCTATTGGCTCTTTAAAAACTTTATAAACCAGCAGACTGGGCTTTCACGACAGCTAAAGGGTGAGAATGTTGGGCAGCTTTGGCTAGAAAAAAATTTAATGGGATTTAAAAAATTTTCCCAAAGATCATCACTTTGAAATTCAGACTGTACAACTAAACAGGAATGTATTTCAATGAGAAGTGGATCTGTTTTACCAGTAGAGACTGGGAGAGCCTGGATTAACCTGTAGTCACAACACTTGTATATATTAAACACATTTTCTTGTTTACTCACACTATGATTTTCCATGCAGGGACATAACCTGCTGCTTCAGGGTGTGTTCTGTGGGGCCTGGAAGTCCATTGGCTTTGGGGAGATGAATGAAAGGCAGAGGAGGAAAAAAAAGCTTATTGGTAGTTGGCAAAATTGAACTTTGAAGGAGACTGCAGTTCCGAGAAAAACTTGTTAGGTGTCTGCAGATCAAAAAAAGACGGAAAGTTATTGTCTTCTGAAATGGAGGGGTAATTCAGGAGCCTCAACAGCACACTAAAGGCTTCAGGGATCGCTCTCTTGAGAAGATGGAGTTAGTTGTCTTGGGAAAAAAGCTGGGGTGAATAAATCCCTTGTATTTATTCAGAGATAAGTAGGAAAAACAGATACCAATGAGAGGAGTCCATTCAAGCTGATGAATTACAAATAATCTACCATATGTGAGTATGTTGAAAAGACAAACTCCACAGGCAAACTTGCATGTATAAGTTGTAGTCCTGCAAGAGTGCTCATGCACATCTTTGGAAAGCTAGACTTTATATAGAGGGAGTTGAGAATAGAGTTCCATAAGGTACAGGTCAAACAGAAAAGACTCCTTTGTACACCCATGTTGCCTGAGGCAGATACAGTCACTTCACTAGTTCCCACCATTCTTCTGGGAAAGTTCCTCTGTATTAGGAGGCTGCAACAGGTACTAAAATACACAGCACAAGTTGCATAGTCATTAAAAAAAGCCCCACACCAAACATTAAATGCCACCCTGTGCTTTGGAAAAATAGAGAGCTTGGCTCCCATGAGTTCTTGGGCCTGCAAAAATTCAGCTGAACAGAACCTTTACCTGAAACTGTTGTGTGGGTCCTATTGTGTGGGTCATATTGTGAAGCCGGGTGCCTTTAGGCACACATTCTTTCTCTGTCTCTCTTTTCTCTTTGCCTGAGGCCCAGTAATTATATCTGTATTTTGGGAAAACACACTCAGACCCCCACACAGACATACCTCATCTGGGTGGCTTTTTATTTCTTGTCACAGAGAGATGGAGAAGGGCATGATTAGCTTTCAAAACTGCTTGCCTGTATGGGGGACTGAAGCAGCAGGAGGGATGAACAGTATTAATGCCAATTTGCAGAGTGGGAGAAGAGAAGGTGTGAGATGCTCCACATTTCTCAAAGGCCTGGTTTTCCTGGATCGGAAAGATAGCTGATAGGTGATAAAGAACTAGAAATCTTTCCACTGCAACTTTTGGAGTTGCCTTTCTATATGCCAGTAAGGGAAAATTTCCCTAGCTTTTTGATTTTCATCCTCTTTGTCCTGATCCATCTCCCTTTGCTCAGTTCCCTCAGTCACATCTGCAGTGGAAATCTTGTCTCCAGCTGGATGTATAGAAACTTTCTAAAGCTGTATGTTGATGAAAGGATAGGGGGCTCAGCTGGACAACAAACATCTTTTTTTTTTTTTTTTTTTTTAATATAGCTAGATGCATGGTTATTCATCTACAAATGAAAATTGTAGGCTGTGTTTATATGAGATGAAGGCTGTGTCTTACAAAGTATGATTGAGATAAAGGACTGAAGGATCAGAGTGGATCATCATTGCAACATGAGCTCAAAGGATGATGTAGTAGCAAGATAAGTGTCCTTGCAGTCTTTGATTGTGTAAATCAATCAGAAGCAGTGGTGCTGTTACCGCTATAAGTAGTGAGACTGTACACAGCTTTTGTATTTAAACCAAGATTATCTGAAAAGCAGGAATTCTGTTTTGCAAGTTTTTTCAAGACATAGTCATTGTTTTTAGCCCTGCAAACTTAAATTGTTAGATTTTTGTTGTGTGAAAGCTAGAGAACACAAAGAAAGTCAAGCTAGCCTGTGAAAAGTAGTGGTACTGCTCTCCTGGGCCATTGTGGGCTTAAATTCGAGTGGCTAGATTGAGTGACCCACAGGGTGCCTTGGAGCCTGTGTATATCTTGGCATCTAGTGCATTTGAGTCTCTTTGATGGGCTCAAGTCGCAGCTGCTTCCTTTCCCTGCCACCACAGAGCTCCCATCCCATGGGAGTGCTGCAGGAGGGCCTGGGCATGTTTGCCCTTTTGGACAGTCCCTCAGAAGGGCACCCAGGATGGTCGTGCTTCCTACCAGGTCATGGATCAAGCTTTGTAGATCTCTGCTTTTCTGGGTTTGGGTCAGGGATTTGAACCCGAGATTTTCAGGCCAGGAGTGGTGCCAGGGAGAGGTCTTTCATGACACATTATGAACTACTGTTTTCTCAGTTTGGGACCACTGAGCTTCAGTGAGTAATAAAAGCTGCAATACTTCCACCTGGAGACAATCAACATAGAGCACTGCTGTCTTAGTCATTAGGTCACTCCCTTGGATTATGGGAGTTAAAGTTTCAAGATCCCTGCTTTGAACTGGTATGATTTGAACATGTCAGCCACATCCCTGGAAAATGTTTTCGTTGTTGGTCTAATTCTGAGGCCATTTAGAAATCTACTGGAAATCCATATGTTTCCATGGAAAGCTTTGGATTTATTGAGAAAAGGAGTTTCAAATAAAACAGTATTCACAATCAGCTCTATTTCATATTTTAAAAAGCATATTGGCAAACTGAAATATCTAGAAAAGAGCTACAAGAAATACCGGAGTCCTGGAAAATCTTCTTTACTACAAAAGCTCATGACATTCAGTCTTTTTCGTTTATCTTTAAAGGTAAATGGTGCCTGTTCACAGTAGATAAGTGCCCATAAGAGGAGCAGATTTACTAGGAGACAACATTTTAGCCTTCTGAAGACATAAAAAACTGCAAAAAGTCTCTCATGGCTGGGAGCAGAAGCTACTCAAATTCAGAACAGAAATCAATGGCAAATGTTTATGATAAGGATAATCAATCACTGAAGCACCTTTTAGAGAAATGGATTATATCTGCCACAACTGCTGTCATTAAACCAGGATTATTTTAAAACTGTCTCAAGATTCAGCAGAAAGTTTTTCTATAAAATAATTTTTAATTCAAGTGGAATTTCTGAACTTGCTGTAGGAATCAGTTGATGGTATCCTGTGGTCTGTCTTGTGCAGAAGGCTAGGTCAGACTAGGTGATCATATTGATCTTTTCTAGATAAAGTTTTGCAATTACTCTTTCTGTCTCATAAGTTACAGTGAATGATAATAATAAAAAATATTAGGTCAAACAAAATCATTTATCACTAGACATCATGTCAAGTCTATTTAAATGAAACAAAGCTTGTTTTTCCATTCCTTTCCTTAAATTTTCCACTTACTAAAATATAATTTAGGTGATTTTTCAAAAATATTGCTTTCTTTTGACATTTTCATGAAAGTATTTCAATAATTCATTCTAAAACGTTGTCTTTCTTCTTTCCCAGGGATAATTTTTGAGAAACTTTAGACAAATAGCTTTGCTTGACTCAAATATGTATTTTTCATTCCAGCACTGAAAGAATCTGTACCTTGTCATCTGGGGTCAAATGACAGGATTCTGAGAAAAGAATCTGAACTCACTCTTTGGTGCTTTTCCCCATACTGAAGGTCACACAGGCCCTGGGCTTTCATGACTGCTTTCTCCCTTGGAGATTTGCTAAGATGCAGTCTTAGTTCTAGAGAAACCATAGAAAATTTTAAAAATTCTTGTTTATAGGGATGTTCACTAGTTATACTTAATAAAGAGTAGCAAATTGCCGTGATAAAGGTGGATAAATAGCTGACAGAGCCAAATTAGTATCAGCTGAATAGGGTTATAGCTGTCTGAAAGAGAACTGTGTTGCTGAATCTCACTAGTATCAGTGATGATTTCTGCATAGGAAATAGATTATTCTGACTAATTTAACTCTTTTCACTGAGATTTTATAGGACAATTCCAAAGGGTACGCAAGTTTCCCCAGAGACGAAAGAGAAAGGTTATGAGAAGATTTTAACCATAAATGTATGATGGTTTGTTTTAAAAACATCCTCTAAGCATGCCATAGATGAGGAAAACTCCCAGGTATATGGAGAGGTGGTGTACCTAAAAATGCAGAGGAAAGGCACCCCTCATGCTTTCTTACTGTGTGGTGAATCTAACACACTGTTAAAAACACACTTCTTTTGAACATTCCCTCATTTAGTGTAAAATGAGAAGCTTACAAATGGTTTAAGTTTCAAAGAAGGTTCAGTACATGCTTTGGATTACCTGAGTCTCTGCCTGAACTGCTGTTTTATTTCTAAAATAACTAGTGCCATCTTAAAAACACCTCAGCTGGAAGACTGTAGTAATCACCTAATCTCATTATTTTCAAAAATTTGCACTCTGTGACTTCAGAGAAGAAAAACGGTTCAGAATCCACCTCCATTTGTTTTGGCATCCTGTTTCAGATAGTCTTAAAGATGAACAGGGGTCTCATAACCCCTGAAACTCAGTTTTTGGGGAAGATTGGTGCCTACAAGGAAGCAAGCTCATGTTCAAATGCAGCCTCTTGTGCAGTGAGAACATCACCCCTGGCATGTCCATGACTCCAGAAGCCTGTGCACAAGGCAGAGGGTTGCCACTATGTCTTTCCCTGAGGTGAAAGCTGAGGAAAGGGAGGAGAGGAAAGAGGAAGGGTGGCAGGGCTGGGGAGGGTTGGGTGAGACCAAGAGCTTAATTTTAATTCAAAAGAAGAGTGCTGAGCAATGAAACCTGAGCTGATTCATCATCTCATCTCATTCATCATCAGGCCTGTTTCTGTGTGTAATTCTTACTAGCCTACTTTGTGTTTGTGATTGGCTGGCAAATCAGGTTACAGAGCTGCATATGAAACATCCCGCTTCTAGAGCTGGAGAGAAGAAACCTCTTTGGATCCTGATTTGAAGATCCTGCAGCACTGGACAGGTGGCAAAGCATCCAAGGTGGCAGCCTGGGGTCCCCAGCTGGGAGAGCCACCCTCCATGGGGAAGATTTATCATTGCAATGCCTTTCCTTCTGATTAAACAGCAGGCAGCAATCATATTCAGCTGCAGACAAATTCATGATGTTGAATGTGTCATGAGGAATATACTGTCTTCTCAGAGCACCGAAAGAAAGCATAGCTTTTTTCTAGGCTACTGCTGTAGTTATTCTGTTGGGTTTGAATTGCTCCCAATATATGTCATGGATAGGAATGGACCTTCTGGGATGTGGTCACATGCAGACCTTCAAAACATTCATCTACCTCATTAATTAACTCAAAGCCACATAAGGAGCTGGGCACTGCAATGCCAGGCCTTTTGGTATGCTTCCCTTCAGTGACAGGGCCCTGAAAAGCTCCCTTTGTCAGGAGATGGGTGCTTTGGAGAAGGTGGTCTGTAAGCTGCCTTGCTGGGAAGGAGTTCCTTTTTTTTTTTTTTTGATTAACTAGAGGCAGTGAGGAAAAATAGAAGGCTTAATAAAACTGAACACTTTCTTCTGCTTTGTATTCCTAGATGCAACTTTGCCCCAGCTTGCTGCCTGTTTCTTAGACTTGAAGCAATACTTCAGTGGCCCAAGAATACTTGCCTAACTCTAGAAAACCTTGCTTCACTTCCCTGCCTGTCATGTCCAAGAAGATTCAAGCATCCATGTTTCATTTGAATTTGTAAGGGCAATGGATCCAGCTAAAGCTCTTCTGTTTATCGGGCTGAACAGAGTGACCACCTAACCTTGTGGTTCAACACTGACAGAAAAAGGGGAAAAGTCAGTGCTGGTAGTTGGTCCAGCTAAAATCTAGGCATCCACAGGTATCTGCTGCCCCAGTTGAGTATTCCTAATCCCAAGTATCCAGTGGATAAGGAGTCATTCCTTTGCTCCAGACTAATTTTACTAGTTCTTGAAAAGTAGGAAAAGTTCATCCAGGAGATATGAGGAGACACTGCTGACAGCTCGGTCTCACTGCCATCGTGGAGCATGTCTGGGAGCCACTGTCCTATATGACTCCAGGAGCACAGGAGCCCAGGCTGGCACGCCCTGCCTAAGTGCTGTGGCCATGTGGGAGGACAGCTAAAGGTGGGTTGTGCTGCCCTGTTGGCAGTGTGGGTGGTGTGAGCTGGCAGGTTTACTCTGATAATGTGTATTGACACAGGCCAGACAGGCAGAGGAATACTTGTTTATGAATTTTTGAATCCCAGCAGAGCTTGGGGATGAAGTGAGAGCCTTCCTGGTCAGCACTCAGCAGGTAGAGGCAGCTCCAGCAATGCAGCTGCAAATATATAGATGTTAGGGATGTTTTACCAGCCCTCTACTTAGTCCTCTACCTGTGGTCCTATTACTGCACAGGGAGACTGTGCCCAATAATTGCATACGCAAAGTCCTTGCTCAGCTACCATGTAAGTTTTTCTTGTTTCCTTGAAGTAGAATATTTTTTTTTCTGTCATTTTGTGTGGCTGCTTCTCTGTCCTTATGGCAGGAAGTATGGATATTTGGGTATGTTTTGTTGTCATCCTGTATTATAACTCTTGTGAAATTTCTGGACTATTTGTTTCTTATGTCAGAAGTGTGGGCACAGGGGAAATGAGACTTATTCAGTAGTGTTGACTTCTGCTGAAGATGGTGGCTTGCTTTTTTTCCTTGCTGTGGACTGGTTACCCAAAGTTAATCACCTTTGTTCTGCTCATTACAGTCTCAGTATGAGAAATGTGATAAAGGCAGGACGGAAGTTGCTTTACACTACAGAACGTAGCTGGGGCTTCTTAAAATAACTTGTTTATTACTAAGGAAAACAACCAAGAAAAGAAACCTTGTGTTGCTTTTTCCTGAACATAAAAATTATATCTGTCTAGCTCTTTTTTGCACTTGCCTTAAAATCAGGTGAATTTTCTCTGTGTTTCAGTATCCTTGCCTTTTTCACAGGATTCAATTCCATACAATAAGCTTTTAAATGAAGCAGTGAAAATGGGATAGCACACAGGTTCTCATACTTCCCTTGGAAGGCACACAACATTTTGGGGCTTTTTGTCCAGGAAAAAGGTTTCACCCCTTACTGGAAGCCAGCTGTAGATCATTTATTTCTGTGTGTTGTTCTCCCTGCTCCTTTCAGACTGTTTGATTTTTCTCTCTTGCTCTTGAAGACCACACAATAGTCAATTGAGGTTGCTAAACAAGAAGGGACTTGGGGAGCCATTGGCTCCATCTGCACCAGACAGTGTCCACGAGGGGATCTGTGATCCTGCTGGAACCTCCTGACTAAGACACAGCAGCAGTTGACATCTAATTGCTTTGTGTGGGAGTTTTCAGTGAAACATCCTGAGAGGGTAAAAACTTTTGCAATTGATGGCACTTCTTAGAGCCCTTCTTGTTATTTAATTGATTCCAGGCTGATGCTTGCTAAGAAAAATGCTGTTTGAGGGTGCTTGAGCTGTTTATTATCCATTAATAACCACGTGGGTGGACAGCTGTATTGTGCTGATCAATACACAGAGCTGTGCTCTTGAAACAGGGGCATGCAGGGATTTGGCGTCCGGGTGTGCAGAGAGAGGAGATCTCCCTTCTTGCCTTACAAGGGTCCTTCCTGCCCTTGCTCAGGTGGCATAAACCCTTACAAGGGTCCATTGCTCCCAGGCGTCTGGAGAGGTGTGTTTGCACCAGGCATGAAGGATAGGCTGTGTGTCGGTGCTGAGCCACCTCCTCCCTGTTGAGGAACAGAACAAAAATGGGACAGCAAACGTGTGTGCTCTAGACTGGGGAAAAGGTATTGCTTTTCAGTATTTTCCTAAGGTTTAAAATAGCAGATTTCTTTTTTGGTCTGCTCAAACCATACTCAGTGCGCAACTACACTGAATACAAATTTTAATACAAATCTTGAAATAAATGTTTGTACTAAGGAGGTGGTAGTTATTTATACTTCAGCTTCTGTGCTTGCTTTTGTATAATGTCCAGCATCTCAACATCCTCGTTTCAGCTTTTTCAATGAGACTGAAAAATATTTTCAGTTGTACACATATCTGTGTATATGCATATGAAGAAGACATTCAAATATTAGAGACACTGAAATATAGTTTTCCAATTAATGGAAAACTAGGAAATTATTATTTTGTTTCATTTTGTTTAGGCTTGGAACAAAAACTTGTTTCTACAACTATGAAATGGAAATTCCTGAAAAAAATCTGTTTTCAAAATTGTCTGTTATATGGTACATGACTTCCACTGACTTGTCATAACACCATATAGAAATATATACAAAAAACAATTAATAAATGATGGAATTGTGTGAAGTGAAATTTTAATTTTTAATCAATTTTTCATTCCTTGTTTTGAATTGCTTTTCTAATGCTTATGTTACTACAGGTATGATACTGAAAAAAAAAATCAGTTTCATAGAACCGTAGAATCACAGAATAGAATCATAGAATAGTTTGAGTTGGAAGGGACCACGAAGGTCATCTAGTCCAACCACCCCCGTAGTAAGCAGGGACGTCTTCCACTAGATCGGGTTGCCCAGAGCCCCATCCAACCTGACCTTGAATGTTTCCAGGGGTGGTGCATCTACCGCCTCCCTGGGCAACCTGTTCCAGTGTTTCACCACCCTAAGTGTAAAATATTTTTTCCTTATATCTAGTCTAAACTTCTCCTCTTTTAGTTTAAAACCTTTACCCCTTGTCCTATTGCTACAGGCCCAGATAAAAAGTTTATCCCCATCTTTCTTGTAAGTCCCCTTTGGTACTGAAAGGCTGCAGTCAGGTCTCCTCGGAATCTTCTCATCTCCAAGCTGAACAACCCCAAATCTCTCAGCCTCTCCTCACAGGGGAGGTGTTCCAGGCCTTTGACCATTTCTGTGGCCCTCTGCTGGATGTGCTCCAGCAGGTCCATGTCCTTCCTGTGCTGAGGGCTCCAGAGTTGGACACAGTATTCCAGGTGTGGTCTCACGAGAGCGGAGTAGAAGGGCAGAATCTCCTCCCTCGGCCTGCTGACCATGTTTCACTCTAATATAATTTCCTGACAAATATATGGGTGAGATGTATCTATAAATTGTTACTGGGCTCATGTTTGCTCTGAGTTAAAGGTTAGTTTTGAATTTGTTTCAGATGAGCTGCTGAACTGATGAAATCCAGCAGAAATTAAAGATAAAAATTACAGTATTCCCTACCTAAGTTCTACATTTTCGTCTAGGTTCCTCCTTTAAGTGCTGTTCTTTGGGGTAGCAGTAGCCACAACCATTAACATATTTTGTCATCAACAGATTGTGATCACTTTTAGCCACTGAGGAGCTAGAGACGATTTCAAGGCAGTGACCTAGAGATGAGAAGTTCTTTATCTCATTAGAACATAATCAGCACTACTTGGGCCCCTGAGGAATTACTGTTTCATTATTAGGTCCGTAACCTAATGGAAAATAAGCCATTTGGAGGAGGTAACTTTGAACAGTAGGCAAAAAGTAATACAGCAAGGAGATGGGCTGTGCAACTGAAATTACTTTAAACCAAAATCTCAGGGCTTCTTCTGGCAAATGAACAACAAAGGGTAGATTTATTTTATTCAATATATTCATTGCTTTATCCATCACAAACACAACCTAAGTGTCCAGCAAAACAGGAAGAACAGTGACTTGTGTGGAATTGAATCCAAATCTGTCATATTTTTGTCCCTTTTGCATAAAATGCAAAGTAGGAGAGGGAGGGGAGGATGGAAATGGAAAAAATGCATGGAAACTACTGCCTGTCCCTTCCTTGCCCTTTGGGGCTTTGTCACATTAGGCCTGTGCAATCAGATTAGCACTTTCCTTTGTAAGGCTTCTCTCATTTCAGGTTAGTATTCATATGTGGTAACGTCATTGCAAAGTGACTTTCCTAGCATGCTCGGTAAGATGCATGCTAATAGGGCGTGATGGAGAGGAGCTAACATGATGGGGATGTCAGACAGTGTTAGCTGAGCAGTGCTGCTCTGCCCTTTCCAGTTTGCATTGCACCAAGCCAGAGCACCAGGGATCAGAGCATATGTCTTTGTCCACTTCACACGAAGAGCCTTTGTGGGAGATGAGGAGAGCAGCTCCATGCCAGCCATGACCACTGCAATCAGAGCAGGGAACAAAGACTGTTCTCCTACACCCTTGGGAAATTTATCTCAAAGATGGCTCTGCTGCATTCAAGGACATGCAAAACTGAACATCACAGCAATAGCAGTAGCTGTTGTAAGAACCAAATGTTCTCCCAGAGGGATGTAGAGTAAAGACACTCCTGGATGCAGAACAAAGCCATAAGAACCAATTAATTTTGCTTTCTTCCACCATGCAGTTTGCAACTTTGCATAGTGGATTTCTCTCCTTTCCTCCCTTCCCTACCTTTTATCTCATGTCTTGCACAACCCACGTCAGAAGGAGTGCATCTGAGATTGTGACTCTGACTGTGAGCACAAGCAACTAATTAATCATTAAGCAGTACTATTTTTTTTCCCCCAGCATAATACCAGTTACTATAATTACTGTTACAGGTGCATCTATAAAATCTAACAGAGGCTGAAACCCTGGGGCTGTGCACACCTCGGCTGGGAAGAATCTCATTTAACTGTAGCTCTTCAAAAGAAGATCTGAGGTAGTCCCCCTGGCTCTCCCTATCATCAGTATAGGCAGAAACAACTGTATCCAAAGAGGCCTTCAACCCATTTAAATAGGGATACTGTTCTAGAGAAAATTATGTTTCTACATTGCCCCTAGGGGGGTGGCCTACTTTTGACAGATGAAGCACGATGTGTGCTTCATCTTCATTTCTTCCTGTGGCTTCACAGTTCTTTGCAAACACCATTGACTTTCACTTTTCAACCCTTTCCACTCTGAAATGTGTCTGCCCAGGGATTAACACGTATTTTAGCATTTGTCTTTTAAAATATATATTCTTCCTTTTATAAATAGTTCCTAGTTGCAGGATTCAAAGTATTAGAGTAGCATTTACCTAAGTGTTCCTAAAAACATAACCATGCTGATTGTCTGCTTTGGAGTATGACACAAAGGTGCCCAGAAAAAAAAAAAACATCGTCATTTCTGTCATCTGTGAAGTGCTATGGAAATCTGTTTATGCTTATTTTAGTATTGTGCATCTCTTCGATGTTCTCTGCTCACTTCTGTGCATAAGTAATACAGCCTCTCCCTGTCCAAATTTACAATGAGGTGTTTGATTAACAGCACTCAGCTGTCTTTGTCACCAATATCTGTTCGTAGCACTGTCATATGCAGTTTCTCCAAGAGCTGCCCAAGCAGGACCTATTCCAGTGCACTGCCCTGATGTGTAGCCCTCCCTGATGCCCTGTGCCTGGCCACCCAAAACATCTCCTCAAACAACCTAGCAATGTGGGAAAACAAGGTTTGGAGAGGACTTTAGATCTATGTGGAGACAGATCTGTTGCAAGCACATGCCTGAGAGGTGTTTTCAATAGCAAATGGCTCCCAGACCACGTTGTACAGGCACTGTTGCACATCCAGTGATGGCAGATCAGGGCCCTTGCGTCCACTGCACAAGTTAAACTGGTAATGGGCAGTTGAGTGGGAGAGAATTTGTCCTGTTCCTCTCCAAAATCTTGGCGGACAGTCAATCCCCAAAGAGTTTTGTGTCCTCTTTCTTTCTGCCCAGTTGAGACTGGATAAACCAATGCATATTTTTCAAAAAGCCTTTTCTTTTTTGGATATTGACTTTTTTAGGTATTTAAGCTTTCTGAGTGAAAGGTGTTTGAATCAAAAAATGAATTTATTAAAAATCGTGTTACAATAGTTTCTCAATACAAGTTTGATTTTTTTCCTAGAATATGTCTGTCCTGGTTTCAGTTGGGATAGGGTTAATTTTTCACAGAATCTGGGAGGTGGGCGTAGCCAAAGGGTTATTTGATACCATGCTGACTTCATGCCCAAGATATAATGGGAAGCTAGCTGGGAGAGGGGTGGGGGTCTTTGTGAAGCTCTTTATGGTGAGATTGCCACTGTATCAGTGTTTTCATTGTATTCTATATCTTGTCTTATTATTACATTCTCCTTTTTCTTATATTGTGTTACCCTCAACTCATGAGGTTCCACTTTTTTTTTTTTTTTTTTTTTTTTTTTCTTTTCCCCCCATCCCCTCTTACTGGGAGGGGGGAAAGGCGGGCAGGGGAGGGGAGGGAGCGACCACTTGGTGTGGCCCTGACACAAGACAATGTCAAAGCCAGGCAGTACACTGAAATTGACCCCTCCCCATTAAAAAAAAAATAATAAAAAATAATCATTTTATAGTGGAAAAAAGTTTTACTGGAAACTTCCCCACCAACTCCATTATTTTGTAATTGTCTTGATCATGTCTTCTCAGCATGATGTGAAATCCACCAGACAGAAGACATTCCCCGCCCTTGTATAAAATGATGGAGTATTTTTCCATAAGACCAATGGAAAATATACCAATTAAAACCATTGAAAACTTTTGGTTTCTTTATTTTTCATTTTAGGAAGACAGCATAACAAAATTCAGTTTTTGATGTCCATATTTGAAATGTCTCTTTTATATTTTCAATAGAACATCCACTGTTTTGATAACTAAGCCTGTGTACACTGAATTCTGCTCTCATCCTTATCTGTTGGCTCCTGGCAGGAAAGCTGAAGTCTAACCCTCCTCTTGTAACACACGCAATCGTTGGCAGTAGCTTAGCCCTTGTTATCTAAATGACGGCCTGGTCAGACAACCCAGGAGTATCTCAATTTGTGCCAAAGAATGTGACTTTTACAGAGCAAAATACTTGTTAATTTGGGCTACTGGCACTTCTTAGTCTTCCCATTTGTAAGGGGAGCTGAGCTATACCTTCTATACTGGAGGGATTTGACTGCTTTGACCTTGCTCTCTATTCTTTTTTAGGCTGGAGTTTTAGCAGGAAGAATTTTATTATGCCGCAGATCTGTTGTGCCCATATGCTCAAAAAATTATTTGGTGCAGGCTGCCACCAGTAGCAGTTCCATTTGGAAATATCGCTCCTGGGCCATATGGATGCAATCACCCCTTCTCAGACCTGCTCCTGAGTGTATTTCAACCGGAGGCAAAATAATAGTAACAATTATGGTGGGAGTCAAGGAAAGCCTTTGGTCTCTAAACTTAAATGAATTAACTCATGAGCTTTTTTGAGGCATTCCTCCTTGCCTCCTTCCCCTGTACATTGCTTCACATTTTTAAGCCAAAGGCTTTGCTTTCGTAGCACCTTTAGCAAGCTATTAATGAGAGAGTGAAACCTGGAGAGCTATCTGAGACACTTCAGAGACAAGAGAGGAAGAAAGGGACAGCAGGAGGGAGGAAGGAGCAAGGGAGGGAAGAATCGAGGGGGGGCTGGGGAAAGGCACTGCAATGATTGAGGGCAGAAAGAAAGGGATATTTTGGTCTCTCCTCATCTTTTATGTCATTCTTACTAGTTTTATTATTCTCCCTGGGTCTGTGTGTTGGTAGAAATGAAGTTGGCAAGCTCCATTGAGAAGAAGGTAGCAAAGTCAATTTCCTAACTCTGCCAAGTAGGTTCCCATGTCTAGACGGTGCAGACACTGGTTGGCAAAAGGCCAGAAATAGAGCTAATGGATTTACAAAATAGCAACATTTCTCTGTATTGATTTTCTCAGGGTGTTTCCAGAACTCAGAGAGAAGTAGATAGTTACACTTTACAATTTGTTAATAAAAGCCCTCCGAGGGAAGCACTTAATAAAGACACTTCTGGTCTGGACGATGTTGTCTAAAGATGTGTCTTCAGAGGGGAGAGGGAGAACATTACTATATATTACATTAACTGTAAATGTTACTGGCTGTATGTAAAGGTTGAGGTAGCAATTTTTTATTGTGCTTTAGTGTGATTCTATTATTTTAAAGAAAAAGGTAACCTTGTTCACAGCCTAGTGGTGAAACTAGGAGTCCGAGTGAATGGCTTTGGCAGGGCGATGAGTAGTTTGGCACCAGCCCTGTCCTTTTTCCCCTGTGTGTGTGATCAACCTGGCAACAAAGTTTTCAAAATATGTGTGGCCAATACAGTGTGTCTAAACCTCTTGTGGGAAGACAAACAAAAGTTTAGCTTCAGTGCTCTGAATTTACAAATACCCTTAGCTGTAGGCTTTCTGTAATGTTACATGAACTGAAATAGATGTAAAAATACAAAAATGTGCATGCTGGAAAGAGTTCTTTTTTTGGAGTCTACTTTCCAAAACATATAGAGCAGGGGATCAAATCTTGGCATGCTGCGCTGTGATTCAAATAAGATTGGCAACTCCACCCATTTGGAATTTAACCCTCATATTTGCAGAAACCTCTTCCATCTGTTAAAACTCTCACCATTGGCATCTTGAGGCCCCCCTGAAGCCATATGTTGGCAGTTATAGGATGGTGTGTGTGTGTGTGTGTGTGTGAGATAATTATTTGGACTGTAGCACTATACTGACAACTTGAGTTATGCATATGGTCTGTGGTGTGATGGTTAGCATAGCAGGGTCTAAGACCAGTAATCTGTTCTTTGAAGGGAAGAGATGAATCAGAAGAAAGGAGACTGTGGCTTGGGAAAACGGAGTTCGGGTACCTCTTTGTGTCTCTATTGTGATCTTGACAAGTGTCTTTTGACCATCAGGATCTTGCTGTAAAGGAGATTTAATAGTCTTTTCCCACCTTACAACCTATCAGTAGAGTGTATGCTTTGCAGAGCACAAGGGACATAATCACAGGGCAAGCGAAGGAATATATTCAGACACATAAATTTATCTGATTGTTTTGAGAAGAAGGCAGATGAAAAAGTGACTTGTCTGGCTTTCATTGTGGAAAGCTTATGGACAGGAAGGTGGTGAAATGGCTGAAGGTGAGCTTGGGCTGAAGAAACAACAGAGCAAATGGCAGTGGTGGGAAATCTTAGGCAGAGAGGACAAAGACAGGTTCAAAGTCCTGACTGAAAAGGTGAAAACAGAGAAAATCCTAAAATATTAAAAAAATAAAAATTTAGAAAGAAGTCAATATAGACCACCTTATTAAAATTACTTCTTTCCATTCTGGAGTAGATGGGCTGAAGCATCTTGATCCTGACAGAGCTGATTCACCCACTATACCCACTTTTCAATCACTTGTCAAATTCCTAGACTGACTCTGCACCAAAAACCAGATTTACCTGGGCAGGGAAGTTTCCCAGTCACTACCACTGGCTTCCTCTGCTGCACATGAGCCCTGTCTGCTCCTGAAGTGGAGGTGAGACAGTATCCTGAGACCCTAGGGAGTTAAAGATCTGCAACCTGTGTCATTTTTTCCTATTCCCAGATGCTTTCTAGGTATGCCATGCAGGTAGGTTTGCATTCATAAGGCAAAGGGAGCTGATAATACATTTTGTTGTTAGTGATGCCATCTCCCCCCATAGTTAACTAAAATTTTTTTTTGCTTTGATATAACAGGATGGCTAAAGAAGAGTCTTACCTACTCCCTTTTAACACTTGGATGACAGAACTGTATGGAGGAATGTCTTATTGGAGGCCCTTGTCAGATTGCTGAAGGGACCTTGAAGTCAAAGGCAAAACCTTCTGAAGGAAGCAGAATTGCCAGAGGAGATGAACTGAGGGAGGAAGACAGACGCAGACAAGACAAGGATGAATAAAGTGGTACTCCAGACCTCTCTTGAACTTCAAACTTGCCAAGAAGGCTGAGGAAACGAAAGGTATAATTTTTCTCTTAATTAATTACTACAGACAGCCTCACAGCCCTGTGGCTATGGTAAGGAAGCTATCTTTCTCCACTTATTATCCCAGTTCCACATTTCACAGGGTAGTTCATTCAGTAAAAAACCAACCAACCAACCAACAAAAAAAAACCCACC
>NW_010143267.1:24288-35502 GCF_000699245.1 Pterocles gutturalis
CCCAAAAAAAAAACCCAAACCCCTGCCCCCCCAAAAAACACCCAAAAAACCAAAACCAGAGATACCACATACAAAACCATATTTTATTATTTTTATAATTTGCTGTTTAATGCAATGCTTTAACAAGGAATACAACTCAGCAGAAGTACATACACATATATTGCATGTGATTTTAGTTGTGTCTTCATGATATTTCAGACCCTCATCATCTCAGTCCTTCATGAGTTTTTTTTATGAAGCACCTTCTTCTTTCATCTGCATAACTTATTTGAACATTGCTTAATAACACAGACATTTTTCTTCCAAATGGACCACTACATTACATCCAAATTCCTAGTTAATATGACTTTATCAAACTTTGCTTTCACTGTATGAATGCTGTGTATAGTATCTATATATCTATACAGCATATATAAATATATATCTATAATGTATATATAATCAAGTGGGTCAGCTTTACACAGCTAACCATAAACTTGTGCTTATCTTATTTATATGAGATCATATGTACGGCATCAAGAATTTGACTAGTCTTTGACTTGCAAGATCCTCAGTTCCCAGTTTTATCATATGATTTTGGATATCACATACATGTAATGCATTTCCTTCTTTCTTGCAGTAGTATTTTCTTTTGAAGAAAAGAATGCAGTTGCTTTTTTATATAAATGAATAACAAGTTTTCCATATCCTTAAGTTAAAAAAAGTCTCAAGAAGAGATGAGGTTCTTCCTTGTACATAGAGCTTGAAGAGTAATTGGACATTCATTGTAGATATATTTACATTATAACCTTATCTGGATAGTATTACACGTAATGTATTATTTTTTTACACAGTCAAGATATGGTGTTGGTCATGTTAAAACACACTATCTAAAGGTATTTACAAACTGCTAGTCTCTAACTTACCAACCACCTCTGCAAAGTGGCACCAGAATTAAGGGATAAGATATAAGAAGGTCTGTTTATTTGCAACCATGGCACTCTCACCAGTGTTTTTATTATTATTACTACTACTACTATTACCATGATGTGCTTCAGAGAAGGGCTGTCTTTGGGGTGGAGATGTAGAGACAGGCCCTCTGGAGGGCGGCAGAAATCCCCCCCCCTCTCCCCACAGCCTACATGAGCTGGAGGAGCAGAAGAGCAATCCAAGCATGACCTGTCTGTCCCTTCGCATGTTAGAGCATGCCAAGCTCATCCTCCTGTGCTTTCTCCAGTGCTGTCAGGAGAGACAGTCTAAACATTAAATGTCCAGCAAAATCCTTCCTTCCAAAGACCACTGTAACATGGATTGTGGTCATACTGCCACATGTACCACCCACAGCCACTTCTCCCAGAGAGTCAGAGCACTTTGGGGCAGCTCAAAGAAAAGAGTTTGTGTGTGCTTCTTCATAAGTATGGTTAAAAAAAAAAAAAAGAAAAAAAAGAAAAAAAAAAGAAAAAAAAAGAAAAAATTAAAGAGAAACTCGAAAAACAGTAGTAAAGTAATGGCACTTTTCAGGTTATGCAGAGCTTTGGAAAGAAGCAAATACAGCAGAACTTGTTTCCCTTTATTTGGTTAATACCGGAATAAAATGTGTATAACAAATCTACCCAGTATCCTGAAATATGAGGCCTGGGAGGACTGATATGCTCACGTAACCCACTAGTTCCGCAATGTAGCAAAAGAGGCCATAGCAAAAAGAGGGAAATGAAAATATAGGAGAAAGAATTGCATTGGTTGTAGTAAATTGTTCACGTCCAAATCAGCCTTGCTATAATTACATTCTTAGGCTTGGTTTCTCAGTGAATACTCTGCTAATAAGCACAAGAATGAAAGGGGATTGAAGGGCAGGGAGGGCTGCCTTACCATTGCACAGGGCATAAAATTAATCTGTGCATGTTGCTGCATGATATTGCCCTAGAAGAACATTCACTCTTTGCCGTTATCCACCATTGTTTCTAACGTGGAGATGACAAAACTGGGGAAGAAGAGAATTGATTTGGCTTTGTTTCATGTGAGGGGTTTTTTTGCTTCCAATTTAAGACCCATGCAGAAAGGATTCGTGGAACTCCACGTAGCAGTTTGGGCTTCAGTAGAGGGGGATTTGCATGCTAGGGAAGGCAGTATTTTGGTGTTGTTAAAGAGATTAAATACCAGCATTCATAGTGCCTGAAAGGCAAGAGGAACTGCACGCCTGTAGCGGAAACACAGGTGACATACTTGTTAAAGTGAGGAAGGAGAAAAGCTTTTTGTCAAGACTGTGACAAAAGAGGAAAGACAGGCAGAGAAATGAGAAAAGAAGCCACAACAAATTAAGGACCATCTCTCAAATTCCTTCAGGGAAAGATTTTCTATAAATTTTTCAAAAAAAAGTTTCTTAAAAGTCTATAGCTCTTCATGATATACAAGAATGATGAAAGTGATACTGTATAGAAATCACATCCCTAGCAAGTGTATCTAGACATGTTATATAAAACATCTGTAGACCCAGGGGTGAAAAAAAGCTTACTTCTTTTAAGCTTCTCAGTTTCTACCACTTGCACTGCTGTCGTCTGAGAGTACAGGGCCATTTAGGAGGAGATGTTCAAAAATACCAAAGGCTATTAGATTCCAAACCCACCACCTGTCAGCAAACACCCCCCACCCACAGGACAAGCATTTATTTTCCTGCTGTTTCTTTCCTAAGAAAGGGGAGGGAGGGAAAACAATTATCAGCCGCACTCTCCCTGTTCCCCCAGCTGCCTCATGCCTGCTTTGCAGCATGATGTGTGTGAGGATGCTTTACCTATTTGGTCCTGCAAGGCCAGTAGCAGGCTCAGTTTTGGGTAACAGAAGTGGCAAGGAGAGGTGCTGCCAGTCAAGGTGAAAAATTCAGAGTGTGCCACCTCAGTACCACAGGAGAAACCAGGAGCTGTATCCACAGACAGCATTGGGGCAGCTGTCCCATCCATAGGTACGAAGAACAGGGATCAAAACTAATCAAAACCGGGGAAGGGGCCAGTGAGTTTACTAGCAAACCCCACTGCAAAGCAGACACATGGACACCCAGAGGGTTTCCTCGCCCGTGTGTGGGCTGCCTCCTCTTGTCAATGTGTTTTACTCCACCAGAAAAATATAAAACAGCGGGCTGATAGATTCAGCACTTGCTTTTGTTTCTTTCACGCTTTGTGGACGACAAACAACTGATCCCTGGGGTCCATTTGAACCTTCCCATCCCCATGAGCATTTGTGAGGCAAAAAAGAAAGAAAGAGAGAAAGAGAAAGAGAGAAAGAGAGAAAGAGAGAAAGAGAGAAAGAGAGAAAGAGAGAAAGAAAGGAAACCTGACCTATGTAGATGTGTTCATCAGCTTTGGACTATTTTTCATCAGGCAATGTTCAAACACTTTGTTGTCTGAATGGATCCTCATGATTCCTAGTAAATGAAATGAAAATCCCAAGCAGAAATTTTTCTTAGGTTTTGTCCTCACTGAAAAACAGATTTCTTGACTTCAGCTTTTTTTTTTTTTTTTTTTTTTAAGCACAGATGTGTTTAATACTCAGAAAAGGTGCCAGTTGGACTGACATATCTTCAGGCTGTTGTTCTCTCCCTGGAGAGTGAAGGTAGGGCTGTCCTGTGACAGTACAAGTCACTCCCCATGGGCTGCGGACGTGACAGATCCTGCTGCAGCCATGCTACTGGCAAGGGTTGGTTGAGCCTTTTCAGTTTTAGCCTGTTTCTGGAAATAATTATGAGGAAGAAAAGGAGAGGGCTAAAACTGCTAACTGCAGTTTCTTGTTGTATTGTTTGGTTTTTTTTTCCCCTCTCATGCATCACCTGCACAGTTTGCTCAATTTCTATGTGAAACAAAAATGGCCAGCACATGGTGTGGATGTATCGCTGAGATCCTCTGGCCAGGCTCAAGGTGAAGACGTGGCAGCACCAACAGCATGGCCACCTGTGGCCTTGGGGGCGACGGGGTGCGGGTGACAGCCGGAGAAGCTGGAGAAGGCACCCAGGGAGTGTTGCTCTTCAAGACCGACATCTACATCTTGCAGAACTATCACTCAGAAGGGAAGTGGAACCTGGTGGATGTGGTTTGGGACACAAAGGAAAGACATGAAAGCTCAAAAGATGTTCAAAAGAAAAAATTATTTTGTGGCTCTGAAAGATTATCCCAATTTTTATCTTACTGAGACACAACCAGCTGAAGACCTGAGAGGTTCCCAGTATCTCAGGGCAAGCTCTGCCTCCTCTCTGCCTCTGGGAGGGGTTAGGCAGTGTCATGAAGCTCATGTCAGGGTGTGTGTTTGCACATCTCTGTGTGCATATGTGGGTAGAAGTGGAAGTGTTCAAGACCAGGTTGGATGAGGCTTTGAGCAACCTGGTCTAGTGAAGGGTGTCCCTGTCCATGGCAGGGGGGTTGGAACTTGATGATCTTTAAGGTTCTTTCCAACCCAAACCATTCTATGATTCTATGATTCTATGATTCTATGATTATATCATCTATTTTTACACTGTTTAATTGTCGGTGAATGTGGATGCACCATGGAAATATTTTTTCACAGAACTGGTACAAAGTGGAAACACACAGGATTGTGTGTCCTGCAAGCCTTTTAAATATGCTATAACACCAACCAAAGCATCTTGCCCTTTAGGATCAAAAATGGGGGTGGTGCTAGGGAATAGTGCTAGAGAGCTTCAAACTGAAGATTTTTCTTTTTTTTTATGTGTTTGTGTGTTTGTTTGTTTCATGAATGCTGGCCCCCAAATATTTTTTTTCTGCATGGTATTTTGCGTCATCATATTACATGATGAAAAAGTATAATTGTAATCTATAAGTTGCACTTTCTAACCTGTAGACGTGTTCTTATCTGTCAGAGAAATTTGTAATTTATGAACAAGTGACACTTTCAAAGGCCAGAATAAAGGATTCACACACCTGCTGGAAAACTGGAGTTAAAAGGTTAAATACGAATGTACAAACCACTATTTCCAAATTAGATTACCCACAGCACTTGCTTAAAGAAAGAAGCGGGTGTGCTTCTTTTATGAAACTTTTCTAAAGAAGTAAAATTTAGAAAATGAACAAATTTAATTTTATCCTTGGTTTTTATCTGGATTTGTTAACACTGTAAGAGAATGAATGATCTAGAAATGATCATGTAAGTATTTCCCTTGACCTGTCAGGATAAGCTTAGTGAATGTAGTATTGAAAGACAAGCAGCACTCAGTTTTGCAAGCCTTATCATTGAGTAATTCTTCCTTACAAGCAGGAAGATGAAAACAGTGATAGTAAATATGACTCAAGGCAAGTGAGGGTTACAAAATTCGATCCTTGGCTGCAAGGAGATGCTTAGATATATTAGGATGAAATCACTGGGGGTATGAAATCAATGAATGCATATTAAGACACATTAATCCTGAGTTTAATGTGGCCTTAATTTACTGCATTTTAATCCTCCTCATTTTCATTGCTGCTAGGAAATTGTACTTCGAAACATAAAAATTGCCATATTGCCAAAGTGCTTTGACACTGTGTTCCAATAAGCTTGTCAAATGTAAAACTTAAGTTCGCAAGATTAATTTCCCTGTAATCTTGAAGGCTGCTATTTTGAAGTATATTTTGGAAGACTCTAGTGTGGTAGCGTGAAATAACAGGATTATATGGTGTCCTATTTGGTAGTTGGCTTTCACTCCAGAAGACAATCTCTCTGGACACTTTATGCAGCAAACTACTTTTTTTGGGTAACAAAATCTGTAGGTGTACCTTCACTAGTGCCTCGAAGTTAGAGTTACTATAAGAAGAGGTAACTAGAATATGCATAACTAACAAACAATTGCTGTTTTCAGTAATCTGATACACTTTGTCATATCCACAGAGTGCTCAGTTGTGCTACCATAGATGTGATATATCATAGTAAATTCTTTACCAGGCAGAAATAAGCTGAAATTGAGCTGGTGTGGAGTAGCAGATAATATTTGAACTTTACGCTGGCTAGCCCCCCATCCAGACTATTTCAGTATCTGGCTTTGTGTAATCACTGTTTTTTTCTCTGCCTTATTAGTGTTATCCCTTTGTTTACAGTAAAAATATTGCTCCCAGCTGGTACAAAAGGCAATGTAGACAATATGTTTTCCACAAAGTAAACATCTTGTCCAGGATACACCTAAGAAGGACACTGGTTTCACACTAAGGGCTCAGGCAGAGCATGATCCATGTGGGCCCATCAGTCTATCTTACTCTTTTCCTCAATAAATGAGTATGAATCATCTTTTGACTGGTCAAGAGCATAGTCATCTAATATTAACTATTCCTTCTATGGAGCCTCAGCATACATCTTCATCTGTACATCCAGCTTGAAAAGGATGTAACCTACATTTTCCTAGTAATAACCCTGTTTCTATTCTTCAGCTAAGGCCCTTGTTTGGCCTCCATGGTGTCTGACTGGATGAGACCTTTGAATTCACAGCTTCTTTTGATATTCTGTCTTTGTGCCCTGGACAACTAAGGTACAAAAAGGAAGAAAAGGCTGATGGAGGTAAAAGACAAATCCATGGGTGGATGTTATATGACAAACAAAGTGAAAGAAATTGTCTCAAAACTTTGGTTTACATGGATGCTGAGATAGTCTTGGGATATAACAATCTGGAAAAGTCTCCCTTTTTTCACTTTTATCTTAACATGATGAAGGAATCACAGAACAAAAGCCCCTAGAAGCGGGCAAATGGCAGACTTTGAATGATACACAGGTTAGGCAATGGTTACATGTTGAGCATAAGTACACTTTCAGAACTGATGCAGTTTTGGAAATGGTAGCATCATAAACAACATAAAATAAATTTCATCATGATTTAACTAACATTAAGGTTCTTACATAACACTGACAAAAAAACCTTGAGACTACTTGGAGCTTTAGAAACCTTCCATCATGATTCCTTTGGATTATGTAAGGATCTTCCAAACTCCTATGCCTCTTCCACACAGTTACTGTTAATATTCCCTATTTTTTTTCCCTAGATGAAGACATACTAAACAGACATGAGAAAAAAAAAAATAAAAGAACAAGTATTTTACACAGAATGACAAAGAATTGTAGACTCTAAAGCCCTTCTGCAGAATACTCTCAGAAAGCAAGGAACTGTGCCTCCAGTCCACATGCTTGAATAATACCTCAAGCATCCCCACGTCCTCAAGATTCATTTTCAATAATTAAAAAAATGTTTTTAAATATAGTTCTCAGGGATGGAGCTGGTGCCCCATGTCAGTATTTCCACTAACATCCTGGATTGCACATTCCATAGAAGAGCGTAAAGTGCTGTGGCATTGTTTGTTGGGTTTTTTTTTTTTTAATTTAATTTGGAACTTCTTCACCCTTTCCATTATTATTTTTATTATTGTTATTATTTTTACCTTGTAGCTCCTATGTTCTTGTAATGACACATAAGAAGGTGCTTAAAGGTCTTCTTGAAAGTAGCATTGCAGAGCGCATAACAAGCAGGGTTGATGGTGCTGTTGATATAACAGAGCCAATAACCTATGGTCCATACAGTGCCAGGGATGCAGGATGTGCAGAAACTGTTGATGAGCACCATCACGTTGTATGGGGTCCAGGTGATTATGAAGGCCAGGAGGATGGCCAAAATAGTCCTTGTCACTTTTTTCTCTCTAGAAGGAGGTGGTTTCTTTTTAGCTGGTTGCTTTGTCATCTTGACAATTTTCCGGGCTACGCTATTCTGCTTCTCCTCTCCATTGGTGCCTACAATCTCCACAGTGGTGTTGGTGGGGGCAGAGAGGTCACCCTTTTGGGACTTGGTGACTATTCTAATGCATGTCAGCTTGGAGTTCTCCACTTTGAGATGGTCTTGGGAGGCAGAAGCCTGGCTGGCATCTTTGGCAACTTCGTCCTCTTTCACATTGGAAGCAACCACACTGACAGAGGTGGAGTCATTGGAGCTCTCCTTCTCATCCCCCTGAAGACAGTTCTCCGTCATGGTCTCTCCAGTGGGTTTTCCATTCTGAATTTTGCTGTGCTCTAACCCATCCCCACTGGTTGGGATGTTGTTATTGTTTGGTTTCACTATTTTGCCTTGGACAAGGCTGGGGGAAACTGTATCTTGGCTTTGGGCAGCTTCCTTTTTCCCTTTCTTTATCCGACTCTTACTGGCTCGAGAGATTTGCCAGTAAAGGACAGTCATGATGATGACAGGCAAATAGAAGGCTGCAATGGCAGTGCCAAAAGTGACGGCAGCATTGGAGAAAAACTGGATGTAGCAATCCCCATCTGGGACAGTCCTTCCTCCAACAATGAACTGCCAAAAGAGAATTGCAGGCGCCCACAAGATGAAGGAGAGCACCCACGCAGCTGCGATCATCATGCCTGCCATCTTAGTGGTCCGCTTTACAGGGTATGTCAAAGGCTTGGTGACACAAAAGTATCTGTCAAAGCCGATAATGAGGAGGTTCATTACAGAGGCATTGCTGACCACATAATCAAGAGCCAGCCAGAGGTCGCACACCACAGGCCCTAAGGGCCAGTAGCCTATCACAGTGTAGAGGGTGTATAGGTTCATAGAAAAGATGCCAATGATCAAGTCAGCACAGGCCAAGCTGAACAGGAAATAGTTGTTGACAGTCTGTAGGTGCCTGTTGACTTTGATTGACACCATTACCAGGATGTTCCCAATTATGGTGACTAGGCTGAGAGACCCTGCTACCAGGACAATGAAGACCACCTCAACAGTTTTATAGGGGCTCTCCAAAGCCATCACATTTTCAGTGGAAGAGTTTATATACGTCGAGTTATTCATTTCTGTTCTGCTAACAAGATATTCACTTATCACTTAAGCCTGCAGAGGAAAGAAAACAAAAGAGATACCATCATGAAATTAGTCCCTTTGCCTTTAGGAAATGGATCCCAGGAAAACTGCTTGGAAACTGTGTAAAGGTAAAAGATGTGTGCAGAAGGACCAGTAAGCTTTGGCTAATGAAAGCACCTTGCAACTTATAATATCACTTTAGGAATAACCTACCAAAAAGAATGCCTCTAAATATGTGTTAAAGACACAAAGAGACAACATATGAATCCAGATCTAGATTTTTAGGTTTTCAAATGCATTTTTCTCTTTTCTTTATTATAAAATTAATAATGCTTCCATCTTTCCTTCAGGTTCCACCTAGGTGTGCTTCTGGAAGGTTTATGGAACAAGTTTGTGTCATGTGTCCTAATTTTCTTGCACTGTAGTTAATTTTTTGTCAACACTTGCAAAGATTTTGGGACTGCATCAAACTAAAATTATTAGTCTGACAAAAATCAAAAAAGCATAGGTATGCTGAAGTCAATAGAATTAGTAAACTCACCTCAGTTCAGCATCTGGCTATCTAGTTAGGTGTGTACAGTTTCTATATTTTTTTCTATTTCAGTGAGATTAAAGTTTTTTTTTTGTTGTTTTTGTTTTTTTTTGTTTTTTTTTTTTACCTTCACCTTCTCTTGACTAATTGTACCTGGTTGTTCGTTTGTTTGGGGTTTTTTAATATGATGAGGTTATCTCTTGACTCTTGCTTGCTTGTATTTCCCTCAGTTTTTTCAAATCAGAATATTCTTAATCTGTATCAGATAAAGCTATGACAAAAGGTATGAAATGGATAGCAGGGTAGTGATAAAGAAATAAACAGATAAAAATCTATTCTGTTTATACACAGCAATTCTTTCTGTGCCCTGTATAGCCTACCAGCAGTACTCAATAAATAGTAATTAAGCTACTAGCAATACACATTTGATAGAAGACCAATAAAACAGCACATGCTTTTGCCTTAAGGGTATACACTATCTTTTGTGCGTCCCCTGGTCGATAGAATACACTGAAATTGTACAGCCAGTCTCTGAGCACTCATTATTTATGAGTGGTGCTCAAGGGATTATTGAGGCATGAAGGCCAGATGTGATAGAGAAGTTAGGTTGTTTCTAATTGGAACATTCTCCTTTTTTTTCCCCACCCGTAAGGCATCACTTCTTTAAGACAGAGCTTCTGAAAGTGGGGGTGCAATCAAAGGAAGACAAAAAAATTAGTTCTGCTTGGGTCCTCTGTACATCAGGGATTTAGGAATCCTTCTCTGGCCCCTGTGACTAACCTGCTGATGTAGAGACGTATACGATCCATGTCACTTTAATGGAGCAATGCATTTGCACTGTCATTTTGCTGCTGCGTATTTTATTTCAGATACAAAATGAATAAAATGATGCAAAATGTCAGCACAACAGCAAAACCCCTTCTGACCTCTAAGAAAATAGGCAAGTCTGTGTCTGTGGACAAGTCAAAATGCTGTACCAGGGTAAAGGTTTTCTGTCTGAGGCAACATTGTAATCTTGTAATTTATACTTAAAGAAATACAACTGGCAGAAGGTGAGGCTCATGCATTTGCCCTTGCTTTTAGAAACAGTTAAGATTTGTATGCCAATTCCCTGTTGAAGTGAACACATGGATAAATAGAGAAACATAAGGCTACTCAGACATTTTTTTCCTACTATCTGTTCACAGGTACGTCCATAAAGTCCTTGGGATCAAGTTCAAGAGAACAAAACTGTGAGGAGGAATGCTTTAATTAAATATGTGCTTTGTAGAGTAAGAATAGGCTGAGGGCAACATAGCAGAATTTATATTCTGTGCAAATAATAGACAGGAGAATAGCCCAGACATCTTTAATATATGAGACTGTCATTTCAGCAATTCACTGTGTGCTTTTCACCCGAAGCTTCACAGTTGAGCAGCTGGCTATCCAGTTAGATGTGTAAGATATCATTTTTTTTGGACAAGCTAAGAAATTCTCCCAAGCAGAGTTGTTTAGGAACATTCTTGACATAATGCATTTCTGATGAAAAGACAAAATAACTCACAGAGATGTATTGATTAAAAAAAAAAAAAAAAATCATCTGAAAGAGTTTGTGATCCAGGGCTCTGCAGCTACCTCTGGTGACAGAGAGTGAGAAGGGGAGCAAAAAGGGAAGAGTGAGAGAGATGATCAGAGCTGAAAAAAATGTGCTCTATGACAAGAAACCAGATGTTTCTCTGCAATTTCATTTTGAGAAAATGTTCAGAGGTTTTGTTTTCCTTTCCACTGAAGAACTAAAATTTAGTTTAAAACCTGAAAACTTTTGAAAACAAATTACCACACCTCCCAGCCAACTTCATTCCTAATTCTTTTCAGTTGAATTTTTTACCCACTTTTAGGAGAAATCATAGAATCATAGAATGGT
>NW_010143268.1:0-31693 GCF_000699245.1 Pterocles gutturalis
TTTCAATATAATTATTATTATTATAACTATATATGATAATTTACCTGTTTAAAGAGCATTTATTAAAGTAAATGTGAATTCAATAAAAATAAAACATCTTACTATATGGATGAATAAAAACAACAAAAAAGGCCTTGTAGGCTTACATTGAAAGAATTTCTATCATTCTTCTTTACATAACTTGCTGGAATAGAGCTCACTGATTTTAAAAACTGTTGCATACATATGGAATCCAAAGCAAAGGACTTTTCATTTAACTGTTATTTTCAGAATTGTCTTTTAATTCTCATTTGTTTTGAAGTTAAATTATGCTAGTGTGGAAGATACAGAACAAGAAATGCTTGTGGACTCAATGAGTTTTCAAATAGTTGTTTTCCGTAATCTGTGTACTTTATTACGGTTACATTTTTTAGGAAAAGTGGAAAACTGAGGACTGAAGAAAAATTAAGTTTGTCATCTCCAATGTTATAGTCTAATAAAAATTTATGTCAACCAAGCTTTTTACATTAAAGTTATATCATAAAAATATACTCTACTTTTCATCCTGATCCGTATTAAGAGGTTATTTTATGGTTTTGACCCATTGAAGTGGAAACTGCAGTCAGCATTTGCATTTAATAAAAAAGTTCTTGTGAGAGTTCAAAAGTCATATTTAACTCAACTCTTCCTACGTTACTGTGCTGAAACACCTACTTAATCTATTTTATGGGTCTTTTTCTAACCATGAACAAATTTAAAACAACATGTATCTCTTAACCTAACATTTTAGGGTTATGCTTCAATGTATAACCTGTTTTAATGGTGATTTATTTTAATTCTTGAAGAACCAATGCTTCCTTTGTAAGCCTTTTCATCAAAAGCAACTTTTTCCCTTCCTCTGGCTCAACACTACCTCTGTTAAATGGTGACCAGCTATTTTAGACAGGTGCTTTGAAATTTGATTTCACCTTCCTATAACAGAGATAGCATAATACTGGCCATTACCAATTTGAAGTTCAGGATAATTGCAACACAAATCTGCTTTTTGATTTCCTTCTTGTGTTTCTTCAGATATCAAACTGTTGGTTTGTTTTGATTTATTTTTTTCAGGAAGCTCATTTGGAGCTCAAGTTCACATATGAAAGCCAAAAGACCTGACCTGCTCATTAGTGTTTGGTATCACCTTGTTCAACAGGTTTGAGTTTTATGACAGATCCTCAGCTCCTCCTTCCTGGGCCAGGAAAGACTTTATTTTAATCAGCCTGCCTGATTTAGGGTCTTTGACAAGTTCCAGAGGGCATCTTGTCCAATATACTACATAAAGAATGACAGGTTCATTGTCAAGTAATTGAAGTTTAAAGTAGAATGAAACAGAGGTAATACCAAAAGATAAAACCGATGTATTTCCATTTCCTGTTATTGGGATCTAAACCAGATACTTCTCATCTCCTGAGACAACTGTACTTAGAGCAAGAATTAAAAGGCTGAGAAACCCATGTTTTAAAACCCTTCATTGATACTTGACTCTTGTCTCAATATTCCTTCCCGTAGAACTAGAATACGACAATGCGCAGAGGTATAATGAAAATTAGTTATCTATTGCATCAAGAACTTAACGAATCCACACACTAATGTATAAACATTTTCACTGTCTCTTTCAATGTAGATTATAAAACAACTGGCTATTTTAGATATAGCCAAGATAAAGACATTAATAAATAAGATTAAATTTGTAATTGTCACTAATATATTTTTGCCCATTGTGCTGCCTTAGTGAATATATAGGTATCTATTTTTCACTCAAATTAATTAATATCTTATTTTTATATTAGTTTTTTATTCCAATTGACAATTTGTCAGAACCTGTTTTCTTTCATACAATAGTTAACAGAAATTAATTTTCTTTTTATTAAAGCAATAGACACTAGTATGAATATAATTCTGAAAGATGTTTCTAAATATTACCCATACCCATTACCTAAGCCATAGTACAGTCTGTAGTTTCACATTTATGTAATTTCATAATTTGGTTTGATTTTTATTTCCTAAAAATTTTTTTTTCAAGATTTAATTTTATTTCATCCCTCTGAATATTTCAGAAAAATTCTACACTGTCTTCTATTGCTTTCAGATTGCAACAAAGACTGAAGTATCTACAGAACTAGAGGTTCTCCAATCCTTATTCTGCATTACATGTGCATATTATTGGCAGAAATTAAAGATTTATACTAAAGATAGGAGGAAGGATAGCAAATTCTTTCCTTTCTGCATGATGATTTACAGAAGAGGAACCTGATGAGAGATGTCTTTGCTAAAGCAAGACAAGATAAGGGAAAACAAGCTGTTGATAACCGTGGTAACTGAACTTAAAATATCTTGCATAAATGATGTATCAAGACTGAAACAAAGGAATAATTGAAAAAGCCGCAGAAAAAAACTTCAGGGAGATATGGTTGAAATAAGCAAATAATTAGGACATTTTCACACTGTGGGCTTGACCTGAAAACATGCAGTTCAAAGATCACAGTCTAAATACCTGTATTATGGTCTAAATACCACCATATGACTGAAAATGTGGTATGGTCACTTAAGATTGTATGTTGGAGATCTATACAGAGTGAGATGAAAAGCACTTCTTTACGCATTTTGAAAAACTGTTAAGTACCTTGCAAAGGGTTATAGAGGCAGTAGGGGGGATTGTTTTGTTATGCATGTTTGTTTGTTGGTTGGTTGGTTTGCTTGTTTTATTGACAAGGAAAATCTCTTTGCTTTTCAGAAATATGAAATACTAAATATTGAGACTGAACCATGTTTATTTAAAAATATTGAGGAGACAGTTAAAAAGCAGATTGGAGTTATGACTACTCTGAACTGCAGAACAGTAACAAGTGATTCTATGTCTGTTATAGGATGATGGTATCAGGTAACTGATTGGAATTCTGATGACAGGTATAAGAAAATGTCAATGTACATAGTATTACTAATATTTTTACAGAATATTGACTGGGATAATCTTGTGAAAGAAAGACATTGCATGACTCAGAGTATTTAGACTCTGTTCCTGGGTCTTCCAAATATTTCATGCCTGACTTGCACTAAATCTCTTGTGTTATAACTCCAACAGTCAGTCATGTATTCTACATAAGCCCCATAAAATATAAAATTATGCATGACTGGTACTGCATTGCTAGACTGGCGGTTAGTTTCTTATAGTGTCTGTGGTCTCATTTACAAAATATAGACAGGAATACTTTCTACACCAAAAATTTGAGCAGTGTTCAAATATCATGTGAGGGTGAAAATGCAGGTGAAATATCTAGACAGATGTAACGGAATACACGAATTATGTATCAGGGACTGAAACACAACATAGTTACTAAGACAGCAGGGGTTTCCCATACCCGTAAGAGTAGAAACCCATTTAGCATACTTTACATTAGCTTACTTTCTTCCCAGAAATAAGCATGCTAATGTAGTAAAAATGGAGAGGCTTTGTTTTTTTTTTTTTTTTTTTTTATCCTGACGTAATAAAAAATAGCATTGTCATTGCTAATAACAGGCTGCAGGCCTTGTAGTGACTGTGCCTTGTACTGACTGTGCAAGGCCCCAGTCCTGGCCAGCTAATACCAGTTTATTGTGGGAACTGTGAGTTTGGTACCACATGTCTCTTTTTATGATGTGCACTTTAAGAGTGGTGTGATGGAAAAGGCTTTGAAAGTATGACACAGGCCGAAAGCTGAGGCCCCAGAACCATGAACAGCCCAGTGACAGTCAAGTGCTGGTCACTGAAGAAGCTCAGTGTCAAGAGATGGGAAAAGACAGCTTTTGCTTTAAGGAAAAAAGCAGCACCTAGGTAAGGAAAAAAAAAAGGGAAAAAAAAAAAAGGAAAAAAAAAAAAGGAAAAAACAAACAAACAAAAAACATCAAAGGAAGAGGATAAGATACTTGCTGGGCTTGGAAAAATAACCCCCACCTTGCCCCCCAGACTTCATGCAGCATGTAACCCACGGGCAGAGGAGAGGAGTGGTACTTTCTGGAAACTTGTAGAAGGACAAGAATACAAATTGAGAATTGGGAAAGAAGAAAGAAACCAATTATCCTTGGAGTTTGCCTCTTGAAGGGCTCTTGAGCCTGACTGCCTTGATGCCAGTGACTGAAACCATTAAGAACTGTACCGATCAAGAATAACAATGCAATATCATGTTTGTTGTATAGCGTGCTCACAGCTAATCTAGGCTATGATTATTAAGAAGTGATTGCTTTGAATATGTAGTGATAATGACTGGTAATCATAGAATCATAGAATGGCTAGGGTTGGAAAGGCCCTTAAAGATCACCGAGTTCCACCCCCTCCTGCCATGGGCAGGGACACCCTCCACTAGACCAGGTTGCTCAAAGCCTCATCCAACCTGGCCTTGAACACCTCCAGGGATGGGTCATCCACAGCTTCCCTGGGCAACCTGTTCCAGTGTCTCGCCACCCTCACAGTGAAAAATTTCTTCCTACTATCTAATCTAAATCTACCCTCTTTCAGCTTATACCCGTTACCCCTTGTCCTCTCACTACACTCCCTGATAAAGAGTGCCTCCCCATCTCTCCTGTAGGCCCACTTTAGGTACTGGAAGGCTGCTATTAGGTCTTCTCTGAGTCTTCTTTTCTCTAGGTTGAACAACCCCAATTCTCTCAGCCTGTCCTCGTAGGGGAAGTGCTCCAGCCCTCTGTCCGTTTTCATGGCCCTCCTCTGGACCCTCTCCAACAGGTCCAGGTCTTTTTTGTGTTGGGGGCCCCACATCTGAACACAGTACTCCAGGTCAGGTCTCACGAGAGCAGAGTAGAGGGGGAGGATCACCTCCTTTGACCTGCTGCTAATGCTTCTTTTGATGCAGCCCAGGACACAGTTCACTTTCTGGGCTGCAAGCGCAAACTGCCGGCTCATGTTCAGCTTCTCATCCACCAATACCTCCATATAATCATAATGTATGATAATATATTGAATTATCTGTTAGTATTATGTGTTAGTGAATATCAGTCTAGTAAAGTTCTGTTTTGAAGCTTAAGACTTACTCTATTTATCAGTCTTCTAAACATGCCCATCACAGCCCTCTCTAAATTCCTGATTATATCTACACATTCCTCAGACTGGCAATCTGGATACCATAAAACTATTTCTAAATAGTTTTTTATTTTTTTATTTTTGACTTATTGTCAAAATAGTAATTTCTAAATTTAGGTTAGGAACTGGAGATAAACAGTATTTCTCAGAAATGGGATTGGAAGCTTTGAAAACTAAAAAAAAAGACTGCTTACAAGCCACACAGGTTTTTTGAGATATGTAGTCAACAGTCCAACACTGTAAGTCAATAAGCCATACTTTACCATATGAAACAAGAATCCATTATTTATATATTATGGACCCTGGTTTCCTATCCCATTCTTTGCACATCTTGCTTGGTGTGGAACCTGTAAAAAGGAGCACATCCATCACAGTCCCTGTTATGGCAAAGCTTAAAGAGACTGAGAAAAAGAGAATGGTCTAGTAGAAAGCAAGTGTACATGCTGATATTTTCTGTTTGATGCTCCTGGTCTCGGGTAAGAATATTTATGGCTATTTAATCCGTCCCACTCTGTTGCCAGTGTCTTGTCTAGATCATACCGAGGCACATTTTTGATCTGGGATCTATCATTGATTCTCTCTCAATTTGATGAAAGTCCACCTGTCACCTTTGCAGACTGTCACTCATGAATCGCAATGAATCACTTTCAGAATTCACAGTGTATCATTTACAGACTACACCCAACAGAATGAAATTTCAGTAGCACAGTGGCTACAGTGGAAGAGAAGAGTGCAAAAGCAGTGAAAGCTTCCATATGGATATGTTTGTGATGGATTTTTGGTGTATATGATGACATTTCTCATTGTTGGTTTTCTGTTTGTGTCGGTTTAACCTCCTACGTAGTAACACGTTCCTCCACCTCACGGTCAAATTCACAAACTTTTGATATTTTAGTGGTCAACATTTGGAATTCATTTTCCATTTACTCAGTTTACCAGTTTTGAAAATGTTATTTTCAAAAGAGTGGTAAGTTGTAGTGATTTTTTTTTGTATCAAATTTTGTTCTCCTATTCAACTATGAAGTAGACTCCTCTCCAAAATGACTTTTGGCTTCTGTGGCAGCTTCCTTCCCAAAACTCAGTTTTCCTGTTCCAGAAACTTTCAGGTAAAGGTCAACCTATCACCAAAACTGGATTAATCTTAAAAATCCCTTCCTAAGACCTCATTTTGAGCTCTGTGATTCTGGGAGATAATGTCATGCATAATTTTTAAATGATTGTGAGACAATGCCCATCTCGCACTACAGTTTGCTTTCAACTCACTTTAAAACTACTAATGCTATCAGCAGCATTGGCCTCAAGAAGTCAGTACAAAGACCATAGTGCAGCTTACTTTGAACCTTTGGTTTAACTCAAATTGAGTATAATCTTGCCCAGGTGTTTATAATTTCAACAATATGCTTGTAGAAGCTTTAGTTGTGTCGACATTGTTTGGTTGTTTGTTTTAGTTCAGAACAGAATATGTTTTTGAAGTGATTGTCTGATCATCTCAGTGGTAATGAAGTGCAGCAACTGGATGAAACTAACTAGAAGATGCATTTCACAGAGAGCTGTATACATCCGAGACATTAATGTGCATTTAGTCTAAGGGAGCAGACCAGAGCTATTTTGAATGAAAATCCTTGAAATAAGTAGGGCAAGCATCATATTCTAAATGCTGTTTCGTTTTCCAGATTTGCTCCTGTTAGGTTGATATTGTTAATTGAGACATAGCCCTTGGTTGCCTGCATTACATTGACGAGATTTCACGGTACATAATTTCCTCAAACTCTAAAATTTCTGAGTGACAAGTGGGAGAGTCTCTTTTATGAGGTATTCTGAAAGATATTGACATGTGTGAGCTTTCTTGCACATTTGCATAAATATCTGCATGAATATTCAGGCATATTCTGGATTAAAACAAATCAACTTTTTTTATTATTTATTTATTTTTTTAAATGGGACCAGGTTAAGTAGGATTTCCTCTTTTTTTTTTTTTTTTTTTTTTTTTTTGGAGAAAAGTGACCTGACATTTCAGAGCTTTCCAAAATGCCCTACTTCTCTCTCACCCCATAAAGTTCAGAGGCTCTGAGTCTAGAACAACTAGCTCTACTATTCTTAAACTAGGAGGCAGACTAGGTCACATCTGGACATAATCTGCAGGGTTCTCTTAGGCTGTTACCTGAGGATTTTGGAAAAGGTACTTTAGAAATCTTCTAGTCCTTTGTCCCTGATATCTGTTAGACAACCAAATAGGAAAATACAGCAAATTGCTATTTTCTTGGGGGAAGCCATTTTACTGGCCAATTCTGGTCAGTTCTGTTGCCAGTGCTCTGTTTCTGTTTATGCCCAGATGCATCTATTAAATTAATCTCCCTTGTATATATTGATATGACAGTGCATCAGGGCTCCAGTGAAGCACTAACAGAGTATCACTTCAGTAATTTGACAGGTCAAGGACTCCTTAAGGTCTCTATAATGAAGAATGCTTTATTCATTTTTTCTCTCGCATATGCATACTCATATTAGCTTGTTCAAAATTTCTGTGCAGTCTCTGTTAGGACTGTAATGATGTTACTGAAATTCAGTTTATTCAGTGTAGATTTCAAGCTGTCATTCTAATAAGGTTTTGTCTGGATCAAGTATAATTATTGCAGACAAAAAGTATACTTTACATTAGAGATTAAAAGGTGTGCTGAGTGATTGTGGCAGATGCACCCACCCTGACAAAGACCAAGGCCTTTAGGACCACATAAACAAAAAGACCGCTGAATCTTTTTGCACCCTTTCTTTTCTTTGTTTCTTTTCACTCTCACTGTGTCGGGTGTCAGTTATACAGTTGCTGGAAGATGATGTCTCTGGCCACTGAGGGTGAACATCACTGTATTTGGCCACAGATCACATTCAACTAGGGTATGAACAGGGTCCCTCTGGAGGGTAAATTTGAGTCAGTCCTCCTCGGAGCAGCGGGTCTGCAGCTGGGGACTCTCCTCTTAGGTTGGGACACCACCTAAGGAAACTCCTCGAGGTTGAGAACCCTCTTTTTTATTAGGTGATTATGCATTTTGGGTCATTGTAAAAAAAAACCCTTAAGAATTCTTAAGGCAATAATGTAATATTAATTTCCTAAGTGTCTTTTTTGTGCCTGTGGATTGTTAGTGTTATCAGAGTCTTTAAACAATTTTGGTTAAAGTAGAGATAAGTTTTAATTTGTCATTAACTAATTATCGGCTTGTTACAAATAAATCTCATCTGAGTTTATCACCCCATCCAACTTAATTTCTGTGAGTTTCCATGACAGTGATAAGTTTCTTTTAAAATAAACCAAATAATGAATATATCAAGTTGTGTTTACATATAATCAATAGTTCAATTTATGTCCATGAAAACATGCATGCTCAGAATTAGAGCTCTAGCATTCAGCTAAACTCTACCTTTGTTTCTCAGTAGGTAAACTCACTTCATTAGGGAATGCTATCAAAGGCTATTACTTCAGGGATTTACACGCTATCAAAGGCAGGATTTATTCCTCTATTCATAACTTGGATGTACCTAGTGCTGCAGGGAGCATTAATGTGTGTGATGTTAAACTGACAGTGCCACTGTGAGTGCAGGAGTACACATTTCTAAGTAACCCTACAGCACATACAGTGTGATAAGACACAGCCAATGCCATAACTTCTGGTAGTCTTGCCAACCCTACAAGGCAATTCTAGAAATAGAAACTTTCCATCCTTCATAGGTTTGTGGTCCTCACAATTACTGATTTGTAAGTTCCAGTTCATAGGATTCAGGCCTTATGGTAAGATTGTTAGCCCAAGTTCATTAAAAGCTTTGTATATTACACATTTTAGGGTAATCATAGCCTCACAGAATTTAATCTTCACTTCCTTCCTTGCTCTTAATATATGTAAAGGAATGGCTGTTGGCTTCCAGACATTCTAACACTTCCATTAACTTTTGCATTAAAAATATGGATATTCCTAAGCCTTTTAAAGATTGTGAAAGATGCAAGTTCAGAAATATGACTATAATGTTGTTCCCTTAAAATGTGTAGGAATATACAATAAAAAACACAGTGAGACATCAGTAAATTATTCTTAGTGGGTTATTATGTTTTAAATGCATCTTTCCTTTAAAGATATAAAAACACTTCTGTGAAACTAGAGTTTAGGATACATGTTAATTGAACTGTGAAAAGAAAAAATGTTTCACAAAGCAATTGAAGTCTCATAATATTATTTTGTTTCAGAGATTTTTTTTCTAGATGAGTTTGTTTCATTTAAGTAGGGATATTCTGACTGTGAACACAAAATGAAGAAAAGTTATTGGAGATGTCTGTGGAAGTTAATTAATAAACTGGTGCAAGGATTTGGGGAATTAACATTTTACACTGGTTTTGGTTTCTGAGTGAATTTGTACATTGTTGATCTTTCTTATAAAGAGACATCTGCACAAGGGACATTAGTCTTCGGTGCTATGTGTAAGTTTTGTCAACAATCTAAAACTTTTATTTAAATACTTACTTCCACACAGCATGTTACTTCATAATATAAAAAATATTATTAGATTTTTTCCTGCATTTAAATAATATGCCTATGCCCATTACTGTTCATTTTTCTGGCCTACATTAGCTCTGAGACTTTTAACTGTGGAGCAGAGTTATTTCCGTTCAGCCTTCTTATTCAGTTATGTACAGTAACTGCAGAATACTTGTATGTTTTCTTCTCGTTTTTTATTTATATTTCCTTATTTTTATTTGTCTCTCTTCCCTTGTGAAAAAACCCAGTCACTCCCAAAAAAAGTGATAGAATCCATCTGCTTCTACCTTGCATAGTGTTAGTATGAGTGACCCTTATTTTTTGTATTGCTGGAATTGAAGAGGGATGTTGGCCTTTTATTAAGTGAAGATACAGCATATCACCTTGTTATTAGGAGTATAATTAATCTCATTGAGTTCTAGGAGATGATGTTCCATTCGTCCTGATTTAGATGTCTACAATATAAATACCTAAATGTAAATGAAATATCTAAGCCTCCATATGTTGTGTAACTATCATGCACCATGCGAGTTAAAGAAAAGCAACTTACAAACAAAGCCAATGGTTTATTCTTAGTTTCAGCAAAATCTGAATGCAGAATTCACATGCAGTCCATCTACAGTTATGTTAACAATTACACTCCAAATTATCAAATAAAAATGCCTCATTACTAATAGCATTTATTATCCTTTTTCCCTGTATAACTAAGGACAATTAATACCCTTTCCTCTGGTGTTATGGTAACCCTTTCTATGCCCCTTTGGGTCCTAGAGTTGACAGTGCAACTCTTCTTCATGGGGCAGTTTGCAATCAGCAGACTTTAGTGACAGGAACATGATGTTTATGGTGGAGGGTTTCTTCTTGAAAGGAATCACCTGAGGCTGTCTTTATTTGTTCTTAAGCAGTCTGTTCAGAATTTATTTATCTTCTTATTGGCCAACAAGTTGGTTACACAATTACTCCATTTTGTTAGATTTTTACCATGTGTGATTAAACCATAGTATTGCAGAATCAGCACTAAGCCTTAGCAAAATAAGCCTGCTAACTTAAGCTATAGGAAATAGATAAATACAGAGTCAGCTTTTGGCTACAGGAAATAACCTTCTTGATCCTTTCATAACCCCTATCAAATTTTGCAGTTACAGCTAAAAAAAACCCTGTAGCCACCGAGGAAAATTCCTGACTGAGTCCAGAAGTCTCAGTAAAGTTAATAAAAAGCCTGTGGCCTGTTGTTAGCAATAACGACATGATATATTCCGGTCAGTACAAAACATGCTTTGGAGTTGTGATTATTGCAGGCATTAAATAGGAATTCAGAGAAGTGTTCAATTCACTGTAAGCAGACATCTACATTTTACCAGGTGAATGCCTCTCTCTGCAATGGAATTATACCTTTTACTCCTGTAGATACCTATATTGCAGGTAGCTCAAAAGAAGTAGGCTAATCTCATTCCAAGGGCTTGATTCAGCCTACACATAGGTGTCTAGTGTTGACACACTGTATGGTATCTGAAATGTCCTTGTGGGGTAGGGAGGAAAAAAAAAAAGGACATGCATGAGACTTTCATCCATTTGGAGTGTCTGACATTGTTGTCTAGGTAGTTGGGACTCTGCTCCATTGCTGACATCCAGAGCTCAATTCAGTTGCCTACACAGAGGTGTCATTTGGCACGCCTCAGAGTATGCCTCTCTCGGCTTTCAGCCACTCCAAAATTACATCGGCCAACCACAAGCACTGTGCTATACCTGCCAGCCATAAGGATGTGTTAAGGTATAGTAGAAGATCTCTGATGGCAATAGGGAACTATGTATGGACAACTGAATCCCAGTTTCTGAACTAGTAAATTAGCTTCCTCTTATACTAATTAAAGAACAATATTCACTTACTGATTATGATTCACCTCATTAGAAAGTAGACATCTAAAATGTGACAGAATAAATATATGGAATGCCTTGGTACAAATGTACAAAAATGTCTCCATTGCCTACAAAATCCTTCAATGACTGTAAAGGCAGCATGAGTTTAATATTAGATGTGGGTACCCTACTCATTACCACTGTGAGAGCAGTGTCTGTATGAAGAATTCTTCTGAAAGATTTGGACACCATAGTTGAACAAATTTGTTAACATTGATTATTGCATATTTAATATTAGCATAGTCATATTGGACAACTAAATCAGATGAGTTTTGTACATGAGACGCATACACAAGCCCATGAGGCCCGATGAGATGCATCCCAGAGTCCAGAGGGAATTGGTTGATATAGTTGCCAAGCCACTCTCCATCATATTTCAAAAGTCATGGCAATCAGACAGAGTCTCCAGTAACTGAAAAAAAGGGAAACTTCACAACTATTTTTTAAAAAGGGTAAAAAGGAGGACCCTGGGAACTTCCAACAAGTCAGCATTCTGGAAGCTGTCAAAGCATAAGGAGAACAGGAGGTGTCATCCACCTTGACAGCTGTAGGGCCTTTGACACTGTCCCACACAACATTCTCTTCTCTAATTTGGAGAGATATGGGTTTGATAGGTGGACTGTTAGATGGATAAGGAGTTGGCTGGATGGTTGCATTGAAAGAGTTGCAGTCAATAGCTCAAGGGGAAATCAGTAACAAGTGGTGCCACAGAAGGGTCCTTACTGGGACCAATACTATTTAATATCTTCATCAACAACATAGACAGTGGGATTAAGTGCACCTCTAGCAAATCTGGGGATGACACCAAGCTTAGCGGTGCAGTTAATACACTTGAGGGAAGGGATGCCATATAGAGGGACCTGGACAGGCTTGAAGGCCCATGTGAACCTCATGAAATTAAAAAATGTCAAGTGTAATCCCCAATATCCATACAGACCTGGGGATGAATGAGTTGAGAGTAGCCCTGCAGAGAAGGGCTTGGGGATACTGGTGAATTAAAAATTGGACATGATCTGGCAATGTGCACTCTCAGCCCAGAAAGCCAATCATATCTTGGGCTGCATAAAAACCAGTGTGACCAGAGGTGATTCTGTCCCTCTATTCCTCTATCCTGTGACCCCCACCTGGCATACTCCGTCCAGTTCAGAGGCCCCCAGTACAAGAAAGACATGGACCTGTTAGAGCTGGTCTAGAGGAGGTCCACAGAAATGGTCAGTGGTCTGGAAAACCCTTCCTAATAAGAAAAGCTGAGAGGGCCGGGGTGTTCAGCATGGAGAAGACTCTGAGGATACCTTATTGTAGCCTTTCAGTTCTTAAAGGGGGCTTATAAGAACAACAGAGAAAGACTTTTCACCAGGGCCAGTAGTGACAGGACAAGGGGCAATGGTTTTAAACTGAGAGGGTAGGTTCAGATTGGACGTAAGGAAGAAATTTTTTATTATTAGAGTGATGAGGCACTGGAACAGGTTTCCCAGAGGAGCTGTGGAAGCCCCATCATTGGAAGTGTTCAAACTCAGGTCGGACAGGGCTTCGAGGAAACTGATCTAATGTAAAATGTCCCTGCTCATGGCAGGGGTGTTGCACTAGATGATCTGAAACCATTGTATGGTTCTATGATTCTATGCACAAATTAATTATATTTCAGAACTTTTTGTATTCATTTAATTACACCCAAAATGTAAACTCTTTTAATGTTGAACTATTGAACTAACGCAAATCTTATGCTGATTTTAAGTTCATCTCTGATAGGTAGAGACATATGTCCTTCTTAATACAGAATAAGATCTTTGAATATACTTAAAACTGACATGTATTACATGTGTCTTGTCTTTTTAATACATGTGCCTTGATTTTCATCAGGTTTGTCTTTCAGGTCATTGCAAGAGTATCTGTGAATATATACTTGCAGTATAGAATTGGCCCAGTTAGCTCCAATCTGATGTAAATGGCCTAGTCAAAGAACCATGAAGGTATAAATTTGGTTAAATTAATCTCCTTGAGATGTTCATTTGGTGTAATTTGAATATCTCTAATTCTGCTGTGGCATATAGACTGGACTACCCAGTCATTCTCTAACCTGGTGGCATTTTCATTCATTTGAACATTTTAAAATTTAATGTTAAAAAGTTAAGACCTGAAGTCCAAGGCAGTGAACATAATCTGTTCTCAATTAACGAGTATTTAAATACTTGAAGTACAAAAGAATTTTCTTTTTTTTTTTTTTTTTTCCCTGCAGCATTGAAGGTAATCTGATAAAATGTCTAGGTACACTGTATTCTCTTCTAGTTTTGGAAATGTTTACTACCTTGCTGGTAATTGTTTAGCAAGAAGATATTTTATGCAACCTAGAAAAGTTTACTGGTTTATGTTAGAATGTATTTAATTGAGAATGTATGAGAATGAGCAGCATTCCCGACCATGTCAGCCTCTTGCTATTGTTCCCATCTGTACTCATGGCATCTGTTTCATGGAACTTGTAATATTTTTCCTGTAAATCGCATTGTTTTGTATGTAAACTTTAAACAGAACTGAAACAATTTTAATGGACTGTCCTTGACAGCCTATCACAGAGCCTGCTCCAAGTGAAAGAAGGTGGCAATGATCTGACCCCAGCAGGCTCTTTGTTTGCCTCTCTCTGCCTCATTGGCTCTTTTTCTGTCAGAGGAGAGCCCACCAGAAAACCACTGGCTTCTCTCTTTTAAAAAATTTCTAACTGATAAGTTAGTCATAGGGGTGATGTTTTTAGTGACACTCGCACTGTCACACAAAATAAAGGCAGGAAGAATCCTTTAACACTGTCCACACCATTTGTGGGATAGGTCATTCTCCAGCTGTGCTGGTTTTGGCTGGCGTAGATTTAATTTTTGTTGATAGTAGCTAGTATGGGACTGTGTTTTGCATTTGCGCTGGAAACAATGTTGATAGTACAGGGATGTTTTCATTATTGCTGAGCAGTGCTTACACAGAGTCAAGGCTTTTTCTGCTTCTCGCACCACCCCACCAGTGAGTAGGCTGGGGGTGCACAAGAAGCTGGGAGGGGACACAGCTGGGACACAGCTGACCCCAACTGGCCAAAGGGATAATCCATACCATGTGACGTCATGTTCAGCATATAAAGCTGGGGGATGAAGAAGGAAGGGGGAAAGATTAGGACTGATGGTGTTTGTCTTTCCAAGTAACCATTAAGTGTAATGGACCCCTGCTTTCCTGGGGATGGCTGAACACCTGCCTACCAATGGGAAATAGTGAATTAATTCCTTGTTTTGTTTTGCTTGTGTGTGTGGCTTTTGCTCTACTTATTAAATTGTCTGTATCTCAACCCACAAGTTTTCTTACTTTTACTCTTCTGATTCTCTCCCCCATACAGCTGTGAGGGAGTGAGTGAGCAGCTCTATGGGTTTCATTGCTGGCTGGGGTTAACCATGACACCAACACAAGTCTCATTTCTCTATAGTACACACAGTGTAAAGTGCGTAAACACAACATGTACTCTGGGCTCGTTCATCTTCAATATTTTCTTTGAAAATTTAATATTTTCTCCAGTTTCCTCCTTGGGAGAGGAACCATTCTGAGATGGTTTCAGATTCTCATACAATCTATATATATGTTCCTTGCAGTGTCCCCCTGAGTCTCCTGTCTCCTGCATAAATGGCATGTTCCTAATAATTTCTGATATTGTGCAATGAATCTGCTATGTCAAGGAGACCAAGCAATTTTGTAGTGAGGAGATTTAATCTGAAAGCTTCTTGGAAGGATGACTACATGCATCCAAAGACAAAACGATGGATGAGCAGAGGTATTAGATTGCCTAATATTTTTAAATGTCTAATATGCTATCAGTGTGGGCTTGTCATATTAACAGCAAGAAGCCAGATTTTGATCTTCTTCCACCAAAAATATTTCACCAGAAGAGAAGTTAACCACAAAACTAGTTTATGTGATTGCTGTGTCTTTCTGCATATTGAATTAATATGTCTTGTCAAAAAAGATTTTATTGACATGTATTTGATGTATGTCTTCCTAGAGGTGAGAGTGAATAGTTACCACCTATAGATGATATTTATGAATTTTATAAAATAATTGTTTGGCAAATATTATAATTGATTGAATTATTTTAATGTTAATAAAAGGTATAGTTGATAATGAGATCTACTGTCAGCGGTTAGTACCCAAAATCCTTATTTTTATTTAAAGAAAATTAAGAAATACATTGTATCATGGTTTTAGGTTGTCTTTGGCCCTCTAAAAACCTTCAGTAAGGCACAGAAGACTCCTGATTATAACAATATGTTCAAAGTTATGTTTGCTAAAGACAATAGCTTCTTACTACTTTAAAATATAAGAATGGAGATCATCAATATGTGGGGAAATTTTGTATCAATGATAACAACTTTTTTGGTTACAGAGCTAAGTAGTATTATTATCTCCATTAAAAAGGTGGGAGAAGTGAAGCATAAAAAAGTATGTTGAATGACCAAATTGATCCAGTACACCAATGCCATCATCTCTTGTGTTGTGAGGTAGTGCTTCCTCCATAAGTCTTTTTTTTTTTTTTTTTTTTTAATTACAGAGTAACAAACCTTGGTTTGACTGAGGTTATACTTTCTATCAATCTTACTTCTTAGCTTTTTTTCTTCAGCTCTTAAACCATGTAAGAAGAACAAGAATCCACATTTCTTTAAGTCTTAAAATCTCATTTTTAGGAACTATTTTATCCCAAGCTATGGTTTTTTTAGAAGTGCTCCACTGTGACCATTGCTATGATAATTTGATTTAAGATTTTGTTTGTTTTGTTGGGTTTTTTACATTTTTTAATAAAAATTTCTGTGGGAAATAAAATGCAGCTTTAAAAACTTTCTTTAGAATAGGAGATGCATTTTTCTCAAGAAGTAAATATGAACAATACAGTATAGTACCTATAAAGTGAGAATTATTTTCCCAGCAGGTTCTTAAAAAAATGTGAAATCTGGCTGTTGTTGCTCATATAACTTCCTACTTTCACTCTTTATTACTTTAATTATACCAACTATGACACAGAAACACTGAACAAATTCTGAACTTCAGAAACTTTCTAGAGCACAGAATCTTAATAGAAATCCAGTACTGCCAGGTATCATTTGGCACTGTTGTTTGAGTACTTCATGGCTAATACAGTAACCTGACAATTTTCTAACAGGAAACAAAATGAACTTGATGAAGCACGAGTCTTAATATATATCTCTCTATATATTTATTAATACATACATATTAAGGAGAGTGAGAGAAACTATTTTAATTAAAAAAACAATGAAAAGCACAACCTATGAGTGTATATACTCTAGTAAATACCAGCAACATACAAAAAAATTCTATGTTTCAAATTAAGTAGCTAAGACACATGAGCTTGACGTTTATTTTTGATACACTTGTCCAAGATCATCTTCTTACTCAAGTCAGTTGAGTAATAAAGATTTGGAATTTGGTAACATGTTTTGATACTATACTTCACAAAATTAGGCTTATGAAATTAATTTTTCTATGAGTTATCAAGGAAAACATATGTACTGAAATTGTCTGAAATGTACAAAGGATAAATTGCACTGTATCAAGTAGGTATGAAACTGTGTCCACTGAGGTTTTACAACACACATTTTTTAGATTTAGTTTTTGTTAACTTGTTAATCAGGCAGAACTGGAAATAAAATCACATAGTGTTAAATTGGTTGATTCTTCCAAGCTCATAGAGAAAAATCTAAAGGGGCTTAGAGAGATCATAAATATGGGTAGAAACAACAAAATGAGATTAAATCTTGAAGAAGGTAGGATAATACCTCCAGAGAAAAAATAATAAGAAAGACAGGTGATTCTGTTGATGTTGTATCTGGAATACTGGATTTAGCTCTGGGTATCTCACTCCTCGGGATGTTCAGAAAAATTGAACAAAAATTATTAAAGGGCTAAATAAACTGACGTATTATAAGGTTATAAGGATTAATAATCTGTATTTCCAACCAAGTCTGAAACTCATCTCTTAATTTTGTTGTGCAAATTTGTTGTGTTATATTTATATATGTAATTGATTTGCAAGAAGTGAAAAGTGACAGACAAATTTGTACTACCATTAAGTTCTCATTGTGCAATATACCTTTTAATATATCACTATATATATGTATATAGCCTGGACTAACAGTTGGTGTCATTAACTGAATGACATTTAGTGGTTAAATAATGACAACAGAATATTGTTATTATCTAGGGAATTTTATATGCAAGCTATGGTTAAGAGTGCCTGCTTATTACAACATCTAGTTTCAACATGACGTCTCTCTTTCACAATAAGATACTGCTCAAAATTTTAATTATGCATGCAATTTTGATTCAGTCTATTTATGCAAATGCATTTTAAAAAAAAAAATCTGTGTTCATTTTGTAACAATAACACTTTTTAAAACATAGAATCTTATGGATTAGGCTTTTTTTGAGAAACAACTACATCTAGAGATATGCTGGAGACCTTAAGTATTCCAGTCCAGGGCTTGAGTTCACACACCATCCACATCTCATCTATATGTCTGACTCAGAAAAACCTGAACTCACGTACGCCCTATAACTCTTTGTTTCTATGGAAAGAAATACGGACATGGATCACAAATTGGAATTGTCTTCAAGAGGTGCCCAGGAAGAATAATGACTGTCCAGTGTCCCTGAGCACAACTTAGTATACCCAAGCAGAAAAAATATAGATGTAACCACAATGTACTGGTGAAGAAAATGTGACAAAGCATGTGGGAAAAGTCAAGAAGTTAAAAAAATACTCCTCTGGGCTAGCTCTGGCTGGGGAAACAATGTTAGTCAACAATTTAGGATATTTTTCCAATTATTTTCGCCTTCTTTTTTTATGTTTTCAGAAAGTCTGAAGAAGTAGGTAAAACAGGGCGTTGTATAAAAGAAGCTATTGAACAAAACATTTAAGAACTTACCAAATTCAGTGGTTAGGTCTATGCTTAGTGATGCCTTCAGACTGTAGACAGGCATCACATCGGTTACTGGTTTTTATATTCTTTCCTGTACATGAACATTTTCCATTCCTTCCAAGGACTGATAAAAGTTTAACCATGGCCTTCAATTTCAAGGAAAGCATTTTTGACAAGCTGAGTGGTGTAAGAGAGCATCACACTATGTCATTTGTAGAAAAAGCCTCCTCAGAGAGGAACAAATGCAGCTGTATCACTGGTGTGGATCCTGATCTAGAGGTACAAATGGGCAGAAGTGCACTGGTCTCAGAGAGTGCCTCTGACTGACAGTGTCTGATTTGTTTGCATATTTTTGCATTTATAGTGACAGTGACAGAGTCAGTTTGACTGCTGTTCCAGAGCCTGCAGTGAAAAGCTGAAATGAGGAAGAGGAAGAAGAGTCAAAGCAAAGAACTGGAGCTTGTAGATCATGTGGCAACAGAGAGACAGTGAACAGATTGGTCAAACCTCAGAAATTATGGAAACAGCCTTCCTACCGAGAAAAGAAGACAGTCCCCGCTATGACCCAGAAAAACAATGGCTTGGCTGAAATTGAGACAAGAAGTAGGATGTGCCTGCAAGGATATAGTCAACAGGGGCAGATCATTTATAATGTTTTTCGTAGTCTTAGATAGTCACTTCAACACTTTTTTTATTAAAAAAAAAAAAAAAAAGCAGTCTAGTGATGAAGATTTAGCATTGTAACCTAAACAAGAATAGGAAGGGGCTACAGTGAGTTGTCAAGGTTACTGAATTCATTGCTACGAGGAGTTTGATGTTAGAGCTGGGTTTTCCATCCTCTTGACTCTTGGGGCTATTTGTGTATTTCTCCCTTCTGACAGTTGCCTTCATGGTAGCCCCACCCTGGTCCGTGAAGCAAAGGGCTATTTACTGTCTGGCAGAGAGGTCCTTGATCTGTCAGGCTGTTGCCACAGACGGCAGTAATAGAGCTGCAGCTCCAAAGGGCAGACAGTAGTCACAGAATCATAGAATCATAGAATGGCCTGGGTTGAAAAGGACCATAGTGATCATTGAGTTTCAACCCCCCCACCATATGCAGGGCCGCTAACCACTAGACCAGGCTGCTCAGAGCCACATTCAGCCTGGCCTTGAGTGCTCCAGGGATGGGGCATCCACGACCTCCCTGGGGAACCTGTTCCAGTGTGCCACCACCCTTTGTGTGAAAAACTTTCTCCTAATCTCTAACCTAAACCTCCCATGTCTTAGTTAAAAACCTTCCCCCCTTGTCCTATCACTATCCACTCTCGTAAACAGGCATTCCACCTCCTGTTTATAGGCTCCCTTCAAGTACTGGAAGGCCGCAATGAGGTCTCCCTGGAGCCTTCTCTTCTCCAAGCTAAACAAGCCCAGTTCCCTCAACCTTTCCTCATAGGAGAGGTGCTCCAGCCCTCTGATCATCTTAGTGGCCCTCCTCTGCACCCTCTCCAAGAGCTCCACATCCTTCCTGTGCTGGGGGTCACTTGACCACTTCCTGTGCTGTGTGGTCACTTGGCCACAAGAGAATTATCATAGATTGTGTTCTTCTAATAACAAAAATTGTACCTGCTAGGCTGCACTTTGGAGGAAATATTATTTTCAGATTACTCTTAATTGGGAGCACAGTCATCTTAGAGAAGCCTGCCTGATCGCCTAAGAGAGGTTGAACATCTTTTTCATGGATCAAAAGTTATCAGGGGAAAATAAAAATACAGAGATAAAAGTAATTCATCTTTTAATCTGCTTTCAGCAATTCAAGTGGAGTGGTAAATGTTTACACTAGGATAAAAATATGACAAACGGAAAACCTGCTTTTATGAATTCTGATGCATTCCTGAAGACTCTCTAAATTGTATTGTGACATGAGACCTTAACTCTTGGAAAATTTTTTTAGGGAAGACTTTCTTTTATTTTTTCAAATTTTTATTTTATTCAAATCTATAGTGAAATCCTGGGAAAGAACATCTTACAGTTACAGGTTACATCAAGATCTGCCAGTCCTTGGTTACCACCATTATTGTCAACCCTTGTTACTTAAGGTCTGATCTGTGCTATTCGTAAGGCTTTCACTACACACTAGTTTCGGATAAAGAAAATGTATGAAGTCAACAGATATTCTTCACATACAGTCCTCCAAGTTTGTTGATTCTATTGAAAGCGTGTGTATGCTTAGCTGTTGACCTCTACCTCCCCTACTATCACCAGCAAAAGCTATTATGTTACAAGTCGCTTATTTTATGACCATAGATACTTTACAGCCCTCTTCTTTGGTAATCTGGTAAAATTAATGGGAACATCTCTTAACCACTAGTGATAACTAGCTACACCACTTACCTGCTGCATTCCTAAATCAACAGATCTTTCACTTACAAACAGCAGGACCTCTTTTAGTTATTGTCTAAGAGCTCCTGTATGGTGCAGAATGTTCATGTGGCTGTTTGAAGATATTTAATGTTAAATGTAAACCTGATCTCTTATTTAATTTTTTTTTTCCTATTTCATAATAGACTTAACTGTAAGGGTAGAAGGGAATCAGCAGAAAGATAGAACTATGAAGCACAAACACAACCACTCTTATGAACAAGAACAAGAACGGCCTAATCCTGATGAATACTCTGAAATACTGTTTTTTACTTTCTATATCTTCAAGCAGTAATGTGGAACTATGCTTGCGTCAGGTGCAAGTAATAATTAATTCTGCATTTCTCTCTAGCCAGTGCTATTTTCCCCTGTTAGCATCTCTAAATGTATGGAAATCCCCTGTGTTTCTGAAAGTTCAACCCTGTAGCCCAACCTCTTCCAGACAAGGCAATTTAGACCTGCATTTCTACAGAGCAGGCCCTAGTTGCACAAGATTATTGTCTGTAGCTTGAAAACTTCAAGAATAACTGCAACTCTGCTGCTAGAAAAATTAAAAGCATGAAGTTTTACTACAAAGCACATCCTGCAAACAAAGCAAACGAGCAAAACTCCCACTTTTTTAAAGTTCTGTGAAACTTTGAAATGAGGCTAGTTGGTTATGTGGATAATTCACCATCAAGGCTTTCTGCCTGGATTAGTTTCTATTGGGTGTCCTGTTGTTGTCTGTACAGAGTCACCTGAAACCTGCCAACTGTGCAAGTGGGTGTTCTCCACAGGCTGCCACATATGCAGAAGATAGGTTGCAGAGGGCAGGCATTTCAAGGGTATCAAGGAATGTTGAACATACGAGAGATGTTGAGGGGATGACAGACTTCAAGTTTACTTCTAACTAACAAGACTTACTTTCATAAGAGTGATTGCCTTTTCTGCTTGCAGGTGTGTATGTTCTCAATTGATGCTTCAGTTATTATAATAGAAGCAGCAAAATAATGTACAATGAGAGGGATATTTGGAGGTGTCCAGCTCCCCAGGGCCAACTTTAAAGTTAGTTATAACTTCAGAATTAGATCAAGTTGCTCATCTTTCCTGTCCACCTCAGTTTTGAATGGATGCAATCAAGGGTGGAGATTCCACAACCTCTTCGTGTAACTTTTTCCAATATTTGGCTACCTATCATCACTTAAAAAAAAAAAAAATCTTAATGTCTGACTAAAATTTCCTTTGCGAGAATATGTGTCTGTTGGCTTTTTTTTCTTTGTTGTATACCTCCCATTAGGCATTTTTAGGCAGCAATAAGATTCCTCTAGAGAAGGTTATATTCTCCTCTTAAGACTGAACCAATCCATTTGTCTCAGCTTCTTGTTACAGATGATGAACTCCAGCTCCCTGATGGTCTCAGTCACTTTCCATTGGACTTGCTCCAGTTGGCTGGTATCTTTCTTGTACTGGTTAGCCCCAAACTGGACACAGAACTCCAGATGTGGTCACACAAGAGCTACATAGAGTGTAACCACTTTCCTCAATCTGTTGTCTGTGTTCTTGCTAATACAGCATGGTATGCAATTTGCTTTTGCTGCATGGGCACATGCATGTTGATATTCAACTGATTGTCCATCGGACCCCCAAGTTATTTTCTTCAACACTGCTTTCTGTGCAGCTGACACCCAGCCTGTACTACTGTATGGGTTTTTTCCATCTCCCCTGGGGGCACTGTAAGTGACTGACCACCAGCTCCACTTCAAAATGTTGACCACTACCCTTTAATCCCAAGCAGTTCAGCAAGTTTTCCATCTGGTTTACAGTTTTCCACTGAATTTTACAGTCTACCCATGCTGTTCCTAGCTGACAATACGTGGTTGCTAAGGAATGCTCTCTTCTCTGTGGGAAAGCACATAATCACTTTGTTTTATTCTCTTTTATTACAGCAACCTCTTTGTTCATGCTGTTTTTCTCTTCACATCCTCTGAGCTGTACTTGTCCTTGGCTGCCTAACTTTGACTACAGGAGTTGAGACTTCGTAAGAATGAAGATGTGATTATTTTTGTCTCATCTTTTGTTACTATATAGACAAATAACATTTTTTTTTTTTTTTTTTTTTTTTCTAGGACATAAAGCTGAAGACCACATCTCTAATTCTTCTTCACTGTGTGGGATGATGTTAGTGATCAAAGGTTCTATTGCATACTGAGTTGAGTGGTTTGGACTGTTCTCTAAGTGAAGCAAAGAAACAGGAATATGGGTCAGATCTACTGCCCCAGACATAAGGCAGTGGCAATCAATTGTGGCTGAAGAATTTTTCAATTCAGTGATGAAGTGTGGTTTCTGGTTGTGGCTACATTTGTGCAACCCTGTGGTTCCAGTCTTGGGCAGAGGTGGATCAAAGAAAATCAATGATACTTTTGACCCATTGCAAGCAGCCTTGTTGTTGGATGACAATATACGAGTCACTGTCACTCCAGAGAAGTTAAATAATTCTTCATTTCAATCCAGGAAAGATCAATGAATACTTGATACTTAAAGTGCTCGAGGAATAACTGTATTTTTACAAGAAAAAACAACCTTTGCAGGGTCACTGCCCAGCCTACCACAACTGCTAATCAACTATTTTGAATGCATATTCTATTTAGTTGAAATTCACCAAATGTATTTTTGATTCTCATTCAATAATTTGTTCTAGGTCCACGTCTGTTTGCAGTTTCTGTGGCATTTTTATGTCGGTGGAGAGAGATCAAAGGAGAATTTGCATGTAGTATAGAATTATCCAAAGTCCCTGTCATGAAATATTTTGGAAGGCAGTATTCCTAATCCCAGAGGGGCTTGTGCATGGTATGCAATCAAGCCATGGCCTCGGGGTGGGGATATCAGGATGAAGTGTATTCTTAGTCCTGAAAACATCCAAGTAAGGTGTGTGATACAGCCCATAAATGTTCCCAAGTTAGAAGCGTTCTCTGAGGTGTGGATTCTTTGAGTGCAGTGCATCCAAAACTATAACTCAAACTTCCTTGTAGGGGCCTACATCTAGACAGATGATATCAGTCAGGATTGGGGGATGATGTAAATATCATGTTGCGTGAACCCATTTTCAGAGTGTAGGATCTAGCTACACTCTCAGAGAAAGAGAAGAAAAAATAAGGCAACAATGGTATCTCAAAGCAGCTTCCTCGTTTGTTTATGTTTATTTGTTCCACTCGTCTTCTTTCACAGCAGGAAACTGGAAGAGGTTTCAGTTTCCTCCTCTCACAAGAATCTAACCATTGTTCCTCAAGTCCCTGTCATGGAAGAGATGAACTTGCATTTTACAAATATGAAAGTCTCATCTCTGACATGGAACCTCTGTAGTACTCTGGAACTATATACATGGCAGACTAAAGAGCTGGTAAACTTCCTTGTTGTATGGACAGGATGTCCTCCTGGCTCTAACTGTCATCAGAATCTAGATAACGCACAGGTCCCTTTGTTGCCCATGCTAAAACATGCTTTCAGAGATATTGTGGTAGGTTGTAATACCAATATGAGTGGCCCGTAAAGAGTAGTAACTTTTGCAGACAAGGCAGTTTCAATATATTTGCCTTTTTTTCCAGTTCGATTCATAACAGATGCCTCCATAAACCTGACTCAGGATGTCATAGATAGTTCTACAACAAGTCTGTCTCCGATTCAGGACTAGACTCTAGACAGCACTAACTGGTGTGTTTTCATTCTAGGTACTGGCTGCTGAGACAATGGTAAAAGGTCCAATACCATAATTCATTGCAAGAAAGCACTGTAAGAAGGGTAGCAACCATTCCCAGAAACATGCCACAGCAGAGAATTTGAAGAGTGGGTAGCGTGATTAGGAACTGTGTGAAAAAGACTAATTCTGAGGAGGCCAGTAAGCTTTTACCATAGGCATAAAACAGTGACATCAATATAGATATGACAATATAAAATCATAAAAGGATTCCTAAAAGGAAACATGCTTTTTGCAAGCAATTTCACTCACAAATCTGGAGGCACTCTTGAATTTGTGGTCATGTTTTTTATGGTTAGTATGGTAATATGACTGCAGTGTAGAAGCTCTCCTATTGATAAAGGAGAAGAAATACTCCAAAGCAGCCTGAAATTTAATAATGGCACAGTGAGAGAAATTGATTACTACTGTTGCTCTCTCCTACTTGCAAAACTGTATGCTGTATTGTAGCACAGACCTTTCCATTGCCATTTTGGTAGTTTTGTATGCCTTCTTGAATTTAACTAATGCATATAAAATGGCAGATGGTTTAGAGGTGGGACGTCTAACCATCAAAAGGCATAAGGGGAAGTTATGGTGTAAATTTTATACTCATGATGGTACTGTGTGAAAAAGACCAATAATGGTGAGGATGAGAGGAAATGTAATGAAATGGGTACATAAGTGTGAAGATGGAAACAGTCAAACAGGAGTTTTCATGTGCTAGTTATTTAGAAATCATCCAGTGGACCCAAAAAACCATGCTTATAAGAAACAAACGGTCTGAATTTAGTGGTGGCCATATTTTGAATAGGAAGGTGGACTAGGTGGTACTTTCTAATCTGAATGTTTCTGCAATTCTATGACTCTAAGTTGTGGAATTTGTATGTATTCAAATAAGAGATGAAGTCCAGTTACATGGGAAATCATTAAACTGAAAGATCAATAAATACCACAAGCAGAAAATATTCCAGAGCCAGAAGGCAAGTGGTGGTAGAGCTGAACAGGAATTATTATATTTTTTTGCCTTTGGGAGAGAACTTTGCTTTGTCAACATCTACCTTCTTACTTCACCAAAAAGCTCATTGCATTCCAGCAGTATGTGACTGTATTATGTAAATATGATTACTATCTGCTTAATAAAATGGGTAATGCAGTTGAAACATCAAGTTACTCTGTTGAAGAAGGAGACATAATATCCATCATAAAAAAAAATAGAATATGTTAAAATGCACATTACAGTAATGTTAACAATGTCAACAGGAGGTATAACTTTACCACCTTAGATGTTCTTGATACATAAAACAATACCAGAGGAACAGCTGCTTACTGGAATAGTTGTCAAGTGTCAAAACCAGGATGAACTTCTGAAAATTTAGTGAAGAATTGCCTGAATGTTATTTGGAGTAGGAGACATGTGCTGCTAAGAAAAAGAAGAATGCTTGTCCTAAAAGCACTCAAAGAATATCTGTCACCAGCAGTGAAGAATAGTATCAGAGAAAGGATTAATGACCTTGTAGCACCAGGAGGAAAGATGTTATGAATCCTGTGTACAGTAGACCATTCAGTCTTTGTAATCAAAATGGGTGCTGGCATAAGATCCTGCTTTAACCCCTGCAAGGAAAATGCAGAAGACTTGTGCCACACTTTTCACTGTCTGAAAAAGGAAGAGATTAGACAAAACCTGAAGTTGTAGCAAGGGAGTTCAAGAAATGCTATTTTTCAGATCCCATAGGTGTAACTGAAGATGATTTCTATGAATTAAAACAAGAAATTCAGAATGATGAAGACATCAGAAGTGAGAAAAAAGTGAAGAATGAAGAAAGAGAGAAAAAAGTTGAAGAATATAAAGATTGTGACAGCACAGGAAATAACAAAGAGAAGTGATATGCAAAAACTGAAAGACAATAGTAAAATATAAGAGAAGAAAATTGAATGACTTCATGGACAGTCATTAATGAAAAGTTGTTTTATATTCACTAAAGGTAACAGCTAATAAAACTTTTTTTGTATATAACCACTTTTTTTCAGGAGTTGAGAAAGTACATTGTGTGTAGCGCTACAGCATATCAGTGTTTTGTGCCATTAGTCTGCAATGTGACAAGTTCAATACCAGCATTTCTAAAGTCAGATTTATCATGTCATGAAAGGAGGGCTCCTGATCATGAAAGCTGCATACCCTCCATCCTTTGATTTTCGTGAATGTCTTAGGAAACATACATAAGCTTGTTTAATTATTTTTTTTTCCTTGTAAACTCTGTATTATTTAACCTTTGGCAGATAACTTTGTTTCTGTGTAAACTAATGTATGGCCTAAACCAATGGAGTCCTGATCAAAGACTAGAGGTCTGTGATGATAATACAAAACAGATAAGTGCACTGTAAAATACAAACTGTATGGCACTGCAGAAATAATCTGTTCAAATGCCATTTATTTCTTCATATTCTTTCATATTCTTATTTTAAAAGCCGACTCCAACACCATCCAGGAATGACAGTTCAAGGGGTCTCAAGCCTGGAAAAAAAATATTTTTAGTTACTGTAATTATGACCTAATTACATGACACCCTAGATTTATCTGTTAGTTATTTGCAGGATTTCAGGATTTGTATAATTTGTTGTATAAATCAGTTTCTCAGGTCCCTTTCATGTGAGTTTTCCCAGCACTAGTTTTGAGACTGTATACACCTCTTTCTGTCACCTTCTAAATTAATTGTTTATTTGAGACACTTAATTCAAACTGTTTTGATTTTCTCCTTATTTTCAGTTGTTTCAGTTAAAAATTTAATCATGCTGTCATAGCTAGGAAGTTCTCTCTGGTAACAATGTTCTCATTTTTGCTCTAGTGCAGTGATGGAAGGTAGATTAATTCAAAATGAGAAAGACAAACAAGCAAATTGCACTTTTCCAGTCCGCAGCAGAACCATAGTGCAATAGAAGGGTGAGACACAGAAAGGATGCTTAGGAGAAATCTTAAGCTGTAACCATTCTAGTTTATAAAAATTTTGCTCTGTCAAGGCAGAAAATAACATTCACTAGGATGAGAAAGCCTTGTTTTCAGTATAGGTGACGTGAATATTTCATGTCCAGTTCCTATCAAATTTATTTAGAGAAAAAAACAGCAACAAACAAACAAACAAACAAATAAAAAACAGAAAGAGAGAAGAGTTTTCTCAAAAGAGAAAACTGTTTTGATAGTGGAGAGTTTCTACTTTTGTTAATATAATTATGTTTACAGTTGAATGTGATCTAAACAGCCTGAGCACTTCTGGCTTTCTCACATTCATTTAATGTAGTTTAATTCATGTTGTGGTTTTCTTTTTTTTTCTTTTTTTTTTTTTTTCCTGCTGCATTAAAAACCAAGGGAGAAGAAAAAAAATGATTAGTTTAGAGAGAAGCTTTTGAATTGGATTAATTTGTCAGCTGTCATAATTTTCTCCTATGTTCATCTCCCCTTGGTCTAACAGCCAGTCTTCCTTACCTGATTAAAACCAACATCCCTCCAGCTATATTTTAATTTTGTGTCTTAGTGTTTATGCAGAACAGCTTTTGTTTTACTTTGTTTAAATAAGGATCTGATTGTTTTCTGAGAGATGTGGGATGATGTTTTTGTATACTGATTGACCTGTCTCTAAGACAAAAATTAGTAATGCTATCAGACATATTATCACTCCTATAATTCAGATAAAGAAGCACATATTAAAACTACTAGCTCATATCCTCAGAGGCATCAGTGAAAAATGTGGCCAGCATTTACAGGAGCTCAATTTTATTTCTACTGTGTATTATTTCACAGACTGAAGTCAGGCATGGGTTGTGGTGATGGTTGGTATTTGGATGAGTACAGACTAGATATTTGGACAGGGACTTTGCATCTGTTCTTCCAGATAATGAATAGTTGGATTATTTTTGGAGTTCTGGATTTTACCTTCATTCATAACTGAAAATGATTGCAGTTATTTTATCTTAACTACCATAAATCTACTATGCACATTGGCAGGTTGACTAAAATATTGTCCTTTAGATGCATGCGGGTTCTATAGACGTTTGGAATGTCAGGATGTTCAGTCTGTTCCCTCTGGGTGTTTTCTCACTAATTTTAGCATTCCAAATATGCCTGACAAGGGAGAAAAATTAAGACATATGTATTGTTGGATCAGCAGCAGATTTAATGTTCTGCTCCAAATAGCAGTGATCGTGTGCAAGACTGCTTGAGAGGGGCTCTGAACAGCCCTGATCATATAATCTACTTCACTTTATCTTTTCCCTCCTTTTTAATCTCCCAGGTTCTTCAAATTAACAACCCTACACTTCTTCCCAAAGAAATATCACATCCATGTTCATCCTTTCCCTCTTGGCCCTTGTTCTGTTAACTTTATATCCTTATTTGTTATTTGAAGTATCATGGCTCTGATAATTTTTCCCTCTGTCATCAGTTAACCAGTTAGTAGCAGCTGTTAACTAGGAAGTCCCTTAAGTTTTCTGTAGTGTTCTGCTCTTTTTGTGTTGCTGTCTTATCAGTGGTGCCACAGTCAGAGTGGGTGGTCTTCATATAATCGATCTCTTTCTGTTTTTTGTAAAATCTTGAAATTCCTTTTGTTTCTGTCTTGTTGGTGGCATCACAGGTCAGGATTAGCCACCTGTATGAATACACAAATTGTTAGATAGTAAGAGATAGTAATGCATCTTTTCTGTTGTTCCCATTCCCATATTTCGATTTTGAAAAGCTTTTTAACTGAAGAAATTTTAATTTTTTAATTCCTGTTTAACAGCTCATTATCAGATCAAATGTCAACATTTATACATATTCTGCAACTTCACTGACATAAAACAGATTAATTAATTGCTGAACAGATTAATTATTACTGAACTTTACTTAGCTCGCATTGAAGAAAATTTATGAGATGTTGTCTGGAGCTACTTAATGATCATCATTCCTTATGTTCATGAAGACTAAATTCTCCTGGAGTGCTGCCTAAAAAAACATATAAATGTCCTTGTAATTTTTGCCTTATCCAAAGAACAACACATATTTTAAGTGATCAGTCTGAAGTGTTTTTCCACAGCTGAATGCTTTTCTTAAAGTTTGACAGATGGTAGTTTCCCTTGGATTAGAAAAATTTAATTTATTGTCATCTGATAAGGGAGTAGGTCCTGATTCAAACATCAGTGTGTATGTGTTGTCCATAAGCTGCCCTAGTTCACTTCGGATATCAGAAGATCCCTATATCAAGCAATGGATACAATTTGGAGACTGTGAGATAAGCAGCAAGAATTTCCTAAAGGGCTAACAATACCTTCTACACCAGTAATATTCCTTATTCTGGAACAAATATTCTGGATATTAATGTAATATAAATCTCAATGTGCAGATATTCAGAGGGAGTTAGTTGTTGAAACAATATATAATTTTCTTTACGATATAGTGTATTTTCTTGAGGACTCATGGTCTAAACCTGCTATGAATATTGGCCGTACTGACAGTGAGGAAACTGAAACTAGTGCTCCGCCAACATGTAGTCTCTGAAATTTTCTAAAGTGTGCCCCCTGAATGGTGATTCAAATGTTGGTTTGTACTCTTGCTTTCTTTGTATAGTCTTAAAATTTTCAACTGCTTAAAATAAAGAGAGACAAACCTCAGTGCAATTTTCTGAATGCACTTTAACCTGAGAGTCTTTCTGTTATTGATAACATGATTTATTAGGTGTTTGTATTATCACCTTCAAATAACTTCCTTGACCCTGTTACATAGCTCCACATTGATCATTTGTCAGCAGAACTGCAGCTGTGTGAATTACTGTATTTTTTGTCCTTATTATTGAAACATATTGTTGTTCACAGTTTACTACTAAAATAACAGTAATAAATGAAAACATTGACATATATACTATTTTTAATTTCAACAGATGAAACACTAATCTCTAGACTGGGGCATTCAAAGTAGCAGACATTCTACTTCTTAATGGTTGGTTTATGATGGTTCACAGATAACTGATATTGAATTAAACAAAGACTAAATGTTTCATCATTTTTACAGACAGGAAACATGACAAAGAAGGTGTCAAGGAACTTCAAAATGACCATTTGCTACTACTAAACTAGCAAAGTTTTTTTCTTTAATAAATGAGGTATGACAAGCAAATTTTTCTAAACTGGGATTTTTTTTTATTTTAAAACAATTTAATTTTCAGATTGTTTGTTCAGCATTCTCTTACAAATCAAGCCTGACTATACTTACTATATGTAACTACTCATCCTTCTTTAAGATAAATAACTCAATAGCTATATTTTTATGTCTCTCAACCACATTTAAAACAACTTTTTTAATCCATGTTTTATTTAGCAAAGGTATCTGAAAATTCAGATAAATTCATGCTATTTTAAAAATATTTTCGAGATTGGATTCTGTTCCATGAATATGTACAAAAAAAAGAACAGAATAAAGTTCCTCAGACTTTAAGTTCAGAAGAGATATCCGTTGGTCTTTCAGATTTGCAGCAAAAATTACATAGAGTGTACTCAAACTTTACCAACCTTTTTCTCACACATTCCTTATATTATGGCATGGCTGTTAATGCAGGGTACTTTTTAGAACATTTCTAAAATACATCATAGTTCATATGACTTAATGCTTCACTGTTTTCTGCAGTTAAATAGCAGAAAGCTCCAAACTCTCAACTGAAAAAATAGATTTACTTTCAAAGTGTTCCAAGTTTCTGTAAATTATATGGTTTTGGATCTCTAATCCATATTATATGACACACACCCAAAAGCTCCAGGGCAGAACAAAATGCTGAAATACTAGTATTTTTAATAGGAAAAAAATAAATAAAAGATAAAAGTTTCCATAACATGTAGAGAGGTGTTAATGCTTTTGTATAAAGAACTGAACAAAGATGGCAGGGACCGGACCCCTACCCATCCCCTTCTGGATGATCCATGTTTATGTCTCAAACAATGAGCAGAACACTTTCTAAGGAAGAGACTCCACCAGGAGTGCTTGGGCAGAGCACTCAGACAAAACATTCCTTAAGAGACACCACTGTGTCTAGGAACACTAGCAAGATGTTACATCAATTATGGAAGGGCTCATCTTGAGTGTGCT
>NW_010143269.1:0-22576 GCF_000699245.1 Pterocles gutturalis
GCCGGGTCCTGGCGCGGGGCGCTGCGCTGCCGGCCCGCGGTCGGTGCAGCCCGAGGTGGATTTCAGCAGTAAATTCTAGAACAGTGAAATAACGTGTGTTTGCCCTGGTCCTTGCCGTGCCCTTAGTTGTGTTATGAAACCTTCCAGTGCTACAGGAGCCGGTCGGTTTGAGACAGGGGCACTAGGCTGGCTGATGCAGACAGAGATTGTGCGTGCAGCAACATTCACCGGCACCAGCCGCTAATTGAGGCCACATGTGGTAGATGCTGAACAAATGCAACAAGCTAGTTGTGTCTACCAAGAGCCTGCAATCAGAATATAAGAGAGAAGTTGATACGGGTGGAATAACGGAGTGGGGAGAAGTAATTAATGATGGGGTTGTGACTGATAGGTTATGCAACATTTGTAACACACCAATCTTTGCCATCATCAGTGTCTAATTGTTTGGGATAAACCATTTAGAGCAAGAGGTATGCGTTACTAGCTTACCCCAGGCTTTTTGAATAAAGTGGTGCTGTCTGAAGGCTATTTTGATTATGGTGTTCACATTAAAATAATGAATGTGATTCTTGTAGTCAACTTTTCTTTCCTTCTGTAGGCTAAAAAATGTAAAATTAGGGAGAGGAACTGATACTGCATTTTAACCCTTCCTAAGTATTTCATAGAGTGCTAGTTCAGATAGCATGGACCAAGTTTATCTAGAGGGACTTCCTCTTGTAATCAGTGATGGGCAGACCATCTTGTTTTCTGTTAGTACTTACCACAATGTTTTTCCTCTGTCTTCAAGCATCTTGTATAATGTGTGTTTCACTGGCAAATACAACGGTTGCTAATTGTATTGAAAGTACTTCTAATGGCAAGAAGTGACCAGACAAGATCTCCTCGGGGACTTGTTGCTTATGAGCTAGTTTGTTGGATGATTCTTAGAAATTGTGTAGATAAACGGAGAGGGACAGGATAAAGTGAAGCAGATAAAAAAATTATGTGGCCAATATTTCTTTGGCAGTTGAAAATAGGTTTACTGGCTTTCTTCTTACCAGCTTCAGTGCAAGTGAAAGACATTGGTGTGCTAGTCTTTCTGGACGTTGTCTTCTGTTTACAGAACAAATGCCAATATTGCCTTCTAAGCATCTTTCCGCTTTTCTGTTCATGTATCCCAGAGTTGTTTGGAGAAATGGTGTGCTTACTTTCAAGGACAGAATTCATAGGTGGCCCGAAAGTAGTCTGCTGTGGTCTGCAAGAACCCATTGAAAACTCAAATTAACGTGTTTGACACCGTTTATACAAAATATCATCAGATAACTAATGATTAGTATTATTTGGTTGTGGGACAGATCTTTCTTGCACCTTGGACATTAATTCTGTGCAAAAGAAGTGAGGCCATCATCCATGTTCTAGGGAAATCAGTCACCACTATTGCCAGTTATTAATCTTTTTTCAACTTCTATCAGAGGTTTCTGGTTTTGTTGTTGGCATGTCTTGCTTATGGAAAGGAGGCATCATTGCTTCCAGAAGGAAGTGACATAGAGTGGAAAGAAACAAAAGCTTGGCTCTTCAAAGTCTCACATGGTTAGTGGGGGACATAAAAGGAGAAATAGCTGCCTTGTAAGAATGGTTCAGTATTAGTGGCTGTTCAAGCAGTTCTTTTTCCATTCAGCTTTTGACAAAAATAGTTGTAAAGGAGGATGTGAACCTCAGAGCATGCAGTCTATTTTTTGATACATCTTTGCTTATATTTGTCAGCTTTAGATTCTCTAGTATGGTACATTTGGTCAGAGGTTGGTTTCTTGGGCCAAAGAGTCCTTTGAGTTCATTCCTGAAAGGTGATGGTTGCTTCAGTGATACGACATCACCTGCTCAAAGCAAGTGGTTTGAATCAGTAGCTCTTCACTGCTGATTGTATTCTGTCTGATTTACTATTAAATTCCTTCACTCAGTTCTGTTTGGGAGCTTATGCTAAGGTTTTGTATGTACCTTATGCTTTTTCCCATCAATCAAGCATGCGCCTTACATTTTTGTCTCCAATACAGGGAAGATGGTTAGCTTGTTCAGATGGATCCAGTGAGCTTTTAAACCTCCTGTGAGACTTCTTCTCTTGACAACCTTTTCTACAAAAAGCACTAACCTAGTTTCGATACACTATCTTTGTGTTGCCCCTGAAAACATTCTTCCCCCACCTTCAGGCTGTGAATAATTTCCTAGTATGCAGATTATTGACCTTATCTGGGAACATCAAAGCACTGCAGTCAGTGTGCTGATTCTGTACCTTTCTATCTGGTACCTACAATGTAAGATTCCTTTCAGCAGCACATGAAGTGGTATCTGGGAATCTGATAAATATAATGTAGTATATGAACTGATTCCAGCTTCTCTGCCTAGCAATAATTTGGTCTTTTGTCTATGCCAACAAAAGGCAAGGGGAATCTTGCTTTTTTCAATTGGGCATTCAGTCAAGCATTTACATAGAGGAATTTGGCTTTTCTCCTTTGAGTGTGCTGCTGCTTTTCACTTACAAGTGCTCTTGATGCATACATTTGAATATTGCAATGAGGAAGAACCTGGATCCTCAGTGCTAGGAAGACAAAATGCTGTATCCAGTGTCATGCTGTTGTACCCAGCTAGGCACAGTGCTTAAAATGGACACTTGTACAGGGGGTAAGTTACAGTGACAACGTAAATACAGTTCAGCATGCCTCATGCTTGCCGTAGAAGGAGCATCTTGCAATGAAAAGATTGTGCTAGAAGAATTTTAGTGCCAGTTATTTAACTTTCTGTGATGTCTTCCTTAGGGCACTGACTTCAGCAAAGTATATTAATGTCTTTTAAGTGGCTCCAGAGCCTCTCAAGTATAATTATCAAATTGTGTTTTTTTAACTGAGCACAAAAGCAAAAACAATTCACTGTAATAACCAGAGTCTTGTATGTGCTGCTCTTATATTGTTTCCATGGGTTACCTTTTTAAATATGATTCTTTGTACTTCTTGTGTATCTTAAAGTATGATTGAAAACGTTATCTCTTCAGAGATGCACAGTTAGCTTTAGTTACATGCGGGAATTCACTACTTCCATTTCTTTGGCTCCTAATCCTTGACAAGGATGTATGGATAGACACAAAATCTCTGCTTATGTTTGATACTCCCCCCTTTTTTTAAATACGTATGTTGATCCTCCAGCATACTATATCCACCAGTTTATAAACCACAGATTACTGGTTCTCAAGCCATTGAATCTTCTTGCAGAACTTGCCCCAGGGAAATGATGTGTTTGTAAATCTTGCTGTATTATGGTTCCACAGACCAGCTGCTAACTGCTTATCTTTGTCTCAGGGACTTACAGTTTGGGAACCTCCTCCCTGAGGCCCCAAGTGTGAAACCTGGTTTCATCACTGGGGAAAAGAGGTTTTTTTGTTTGGTTCGCTGTGGCTAAGGTTTGCTAACTTCTTAGGAACATACCAACCTCAGTTTTCCCTTTTGTCACCATTGAGCTGTTCAGTTTACAGTGGTTACTTCTACTCCTGATCCTTTTATGTTACGTTGTGTTAACATGTGGGATCACAGACTGAAAAAGAATATAGAGAGATCCTTTCAAAAAAGTTGCTATGATAACTAGAATTTGCACAGTGTCTTTGACTTGTGACTTCAGCTACTTTTTGTCCTTTTTCAGGAAAAAGAATTAATAAAATGCAAAATAACAGTAATTTGTACTTGTTTGACTGGTACAGCTCATCCTTTTTCCGGAAAAAGAATTAATAAAATACAAAATAACAATAATTTGTACTTGTTTGACTGGTACAGCTCGGACTGCCCAGTGTGCAAGGATCAGGTCTCACTGCCCTTACATGCCGTGTGCCGTTCCTGGTTTGTGTTCTGATCCATCAGTCATACTCTGGTTGTGCTGTCCCCTAACTGACTTTGGTGCTGTTGGTTTGCTACCTCCTTGAGCTTAGTCTTGCTTACTTGAATTAGAAGACAAAGCTGAATGAAACCTTCCCTCCTTCTGCCCTCCTCCAATTAGCACAGGAAAACCTAGTAAGAGGAATACAGGTTTCTTCCCGTGGACTGCTGTGCTCTGGTGCTTGTGCTGACCACTCAGCTAAATCTTCAGTAAGACACATTGCAGGAGGGGAAATGAATCTGGGTTTAGAATGTGGGGTTTCAGACCAGTCCTGCTTTCTCTGCCTCATGAGAGGTTGCTGTACCAAGAGAATCATTTCCCTTTGTCATGTGCTGACTCCTCTTGAACTCCTCTGTCGCTGTGGTTCTGCAGACTGCTGCAGAATGGCTCTTCTTGAATCATATTTGCATATCATTTCCTTTCATCCCAGGCTGCTTGCTGGAAAATCAGCTCTCCTGTGTCTTGTATTGGTTGTTAGCTTTTACTCTCAAAGAAGGATGGTTTAGATTTGTTGCATGTCTGCTCTGACCTTGTGTTGATAGTTTTTGTACTGGGTCTGTACAACATCTCCCTCTTTCTGGCTGTGTCCCAAACTCTGTTTATATTCACTGGAGTTACCTAGCATTTAGCTGTAAAAGTGGCTTTTCCTTAGTTGTTTTTCTGAGACCAATATTAGCAAACATCCAACATTTGGAAAGCCCAGGCTCAAATTTTAATCTGATGTAGTTTACCTGAGTATGAACCTCACCTCAGACAGATCACCAATCTGTTTTTCACACATGCTTTATGATAAGGGGTTGTTTTTTTTTTTTTGCATACCCAAAATAATTCAACAGAAAAAAAAATGAATTCTTCTGCTTCGGCTCCTTCATTATGTATTCGTTCTGCATTTATATTTAACATTAGAAAATATAAGTCTGATTCCATTCACAGAGATCTTGCCAGAGTGTCTGTGTTTACTTTCTATTGGATATAAAGTACATACTGTAAAGATAACAGTGTTTGTGTATACAGTTATGTTACTGCTGGGGGAGGTGCCCATATATATATTTGGTGGATGTAGTCCTGAGAACAGTAATTTTTTTACAATAGAAAGCTACTACTATTTTGATATGTCTGCTTGATCTTCTATTACAGAACACTTATAGCACTATAAAAGCACTTGATCTGCATGTACTCATTCTGGTAATAAAAATACCATAAAATTTTACTATGAGTCATTTTATATGTATATAGCTTTGTTTATACTCAGCTTTTAAAAACACAACTTCTTAAAAAAAACAAACACAAGTTAGTCATATGATCATCAGTAAAATGTCTGAGTTCCTATTAGAGTTGATAATACATGGTCCATGGATTAAATTACTTATAGCAGGCATTTATGCTTTGAGATTCTGGATTAAATCTCAAAATGCACAGAATATTCCCTGCAGTATTAGCCCAGCTCTGGATTCTCACTGTTCTAGCTAAAGATCCTTACTCTTTCCTGTGAAATTGAAGGAAGAATATCTTCTAGCTCAGTCTTTGGGAAAAAAATCTCTTTAGAAGGGACCCCTGTTTGTCCGTATTCTTTAAGGCTGTTACAACGGTAGGCAGTAGTACAGTTTTAATCCAGAAGTGAACCAAGACCTCCTATATTCCATTGTAGTTGAGAAAGAAAACTTGTATAAAAGTGGGGTCAACTGCCTCTATTATTTCTCTTGTCAATGTGTTGCTGCTCTGTTTTACAAATTAGAATGCCTATTTCAGTGTTTTAGTGGGGTTTTTCTTCATTTTGCTTTTAACTTTCCCTTTAGAGAGCTCTTCCCAGTTCTTATCCATCATTTTTGGCTTGGAAGTTCCATGAGCTACAGTGCTCTGCTTGGAGGTGTATCTTACTGCCACCTAACAAAGCTCTGGCAGTTGTTTAGGAAATCGGGTAACACAACACTCGGCAGGATTTCAGATAAGGTTCAGGCTCTCATATGGATATCGGAAGCAAGGTTGGTTGTAGTAGGTAACAAAAAAAAAAATATTTCCTGTATGTTAGGGCACTGAACTGTTGTGGAAACTGACAGAGACCAGGGAGCAGCAGCTTTCTCTGAGGTGCCTAGGCTAATGTTGTGTTGGCTAATTCTTGCTGTCCTGAGTCCTGAGCCCCTGTTGAAGGAAAGATACTAGAAGCGGTGTACTCAAAGATCCAACTCCATCCAAAAACTGATTGATAAGTGGTATGAGTTAGCTCTTCCCTAATAAAATAAAATCATGAAGGATGGTATAGAGGCAGTTTTCATTTTAAATCCATTATTACCCTTCATGTTTACAGTGTTTCGTAATAGAAAGTAGATGGTCTCTTGGGAGAAGTAGTGTGGAAATTTGGGGAGAAGAGGGAAGTGTCTGATTACAGTTTGGATGTGGGAGTCCTATCATCTAGTATTGGGTTTTTTTGTTGTCTTATGGATTACTTGGGAAAGTTATTTTCCCAATCTGTACTTTATAACATACTGCAAAGGATTGCAATATTCTTTCTGAATAGGTATTTTTTTGAAATATTTATGTGAAAAAATAGTGAAGTGAAAAAAAAAGTATAGTATTTGTCTTCAAGATTCATCCTCATGTGCGATACTTTTTTTTCGTGCAGATTAGAAGTCATACATCAGAGATCCTGGATGAGACCATTCTGTTAATTAAAGCCAAGGTGATTGAAATGAACCACATCTCTGCCAAGCATGATAAATTAGAGGTTTGTTCATTGCTTTAGAAAATTTACATACTACTGTTTATGTGTTTTATCAGTTCACTGTCCAGATATTTATATGTAGCACTCAGATGTTTATGGCTTGCTATTGTCTTTTGTTTGTTTTTAAATCAATATGTTTACCCATGGTTCAGCACACATAAGTGTTTATGGTTTTGGAACATAACAGAATAATTTATTGCTGTGGATTCTACAATTCTTTATGGTAGATTAAAAACATTAGTTGTGTTTTTGATGTTAATGCTAGTAATGTTAATTTGTTTTGTGACTTGAAGGAGTACTTGTGAAACCATTTATAACTTCAAAAATTCAAGTCTTGCATCCAGTGCTGGACATACCCATTTTAAGTTGTTGATAATTGTCTTATGTAGTAGTGGAGGGATCTCTGAGCTCCCATCTTCTGTTGTGTCTGTTCTGGTGTCTGTTGTATCCTGAGCGAGGGAAGCCAGTGTGACTCACTGAGATGATGCCCTCACCATATTAAGTAAGCAGTATGTTAAAATTTGTGTCAGCTGAGGGCAGTTTGCCTCTGGGAGGAATATAATGAAAACATGACAGGATAAATTGTGTAATGTTTAAAATAAGTTTTAACTGACTCAAAGTGAAAGAAAACAAGTGTTTGTGGCATTAAATCCAGATAGGCAGTGCTTAAGCTTCAGGCTCTACCCATGTACAAAGTAACATCCTCCAGTAAGGTTTATTATGCTGGGAGGGGCAGGGCAATTGACTCTTTGTAGTTTGCATTTTTACACTTACATTTGGTAACAGACTTATCAAACCACTTCATATTTTATTGACTTACACAGCACCAGGAGAAAGCTTCAGACAGGAAACTGGGGCTAGGCTGGCTAGATCAAAAGTGGGAATCAACTGTTAACCTGTTTACAAACCTGTCTGATTTTCAGAACTGAGTACCCCAGTCCAAGAAACAGCTAGTGGGTTCTCAGCCTGCTTGACAATTTGGCCATACTTGAAAGTATACTTAAGCTGGGACTCTGAAGAATGGCTAATTGAATCAGGTTCCAAACCAGCTGTTTCTGGAAGGGTCTCATCCATTTTGCTCTTTTCACACATTCCATGCTTGTAGGTGGTTGGGATTTTGGAGGAACTTTGTGGGGGGGTGTTTTTGTCTTTGAACAGGAAAATAAAATTAAAACTCTAAGCAAATACTTGTGCCAGAAGTATGGTAAGCAATAGGGCTCTGTATTACTTTTTCCCCTCTAATACAGGGAAGGGAAAAAAAACCCCAAACCCTTCTTGACCCCATACGGTTAGTACAGCTGTAGGGACATAGTAGTTTGGAATGTGAAGAAAACACCACTCTTTGCTAGGCTACAAGTTCTCCTTGAATAACACAACAGAATTTTGTTGAGAGGGTTTTTTTGGTTTTCAAGGGAGGATAATACGTTGATTGGCTAGGAATCAGTTTTTCTCCCAACGTTACCAGCTGTAATGGTAGTCATCTGAGAGCACAAGAGAAAATTGGCAATTTGAGCAGTAGTTAATGTTTTAATTAGAGCTTTTAAATTTAAAGCTTAGCATCCATGGGGATTTTCAAGGGAGAAATTAACTTGTACTCTCAAGAGTAGAAAAGGAAAGGACTGTTGTGTAATGTTTATACAGGATGAGAATCTGATGGGTTTTAATTTTGATGTTGCCACTGGTATGTTTTGGGCAACTAATTTACCTGTTAGCCTCACCTTCCCCATCCCTAAATTGGGCACTACTCAAATTAATTAAAAAAAAAAAAAGTGAAGCTTAGTCATTGATAGTATCAAAATTCTTTACAAAGTGTTCTGTATTTTAACAAATCAATTCTGTGTTCAGCACAGGTGCTTTTAATTTTCATTAGGTGTTTTTCCTCTCTCCATAGGCATTTGTTAAAATGGTTGCACACCATGTTTCCTTCAGAGAAAAGCAAGTGCTTGAAGCAGAGGAGAGCCATGGCACCTTTCTTAATACAGTTTGCAAATTATTTCAGTATGCAGCTATCTTGTAATTTAAAAACGTGAGTATTTTTAAAGTTGCTTCTAGCAGATGAGGAAGTGATGTTAAATACCCTTTCTGTATCAAATGTGGGCTTACAGCATATTTAATAATTAATTTTAAGTGGTGTAACAGAACTAGCCACAGCTTACTTTTTTAAAATTTTCAATAAATTTCTTTTTCTTTTTTAAGAGCTGCTGCTTAGGCATTGAATAGTTCCAGCAGTAATTTTTGTAGATCTCTACATTTTGCTCCTGAATGGAAGGATTTTCTCTGTACATGTATATGCAAACAGGAAGCTTGTTATACATCACCTTGCAGTGGGAGACATAAGCATAGATTGTTCTTTCTATTTAGTCTTTATTTTTATGTCAATTATGTTAAAACTACTTTATAGGGTCATCCATGGATGAGCACTAGAGGGGGATGAGAACTCTTTCAGTGAGTTTTAGCAATAATTTTCTGATAGAAGAAGAATGTTGAGAGTCAGGGACAATGAGATCTGATGTGGACTTGAGGAAGCTTTACGTACTCTTCATCCTTTCTGTCCCTCTTCCAAGAATATCTTCACACTACTTACCTTTATGTTCTGATTTCCTTCTCTAAGCTCCCAGCTCATTCTCTAAATCTGTTGTTTCCCCAGCAATTCATTGCAATCTCCAGTTAGCCTTTTCTGAATTTATCCCTTCCATTCCTCCCTCTCCATCTTGATGTGAATCTACCATGTTTTAGTTGTTTTAGTCTCAACTACCTCCCTGCTTTTTTTTTTTTTTTTTTGGGCCCTTCTGTATTTCCACCATTATATTTCCTTCCTCATTTTCTTCTGAGGGGCTTCTGTGCCAGTATGCATAATACTGGATAGGCAATAACACACAGGTATCAGTGATCATGTCTGTACAGCTGAACCACTTCAAATTTTTGTCTGGTGTCACAACAACCTCTGGAAGCTTCAGCTGCAGGAAAAGTTCAGTTCAGTTTTCTGCAGATCCAGGACAAACTGCTTAAAAAGAATAATGAATATTCAGTCTGGGTAACAGAGGCGTGGACAGGACATGGTGTATACTGATTTCATCTTCAGCTGTCAAACTCTAGTGAGTCTTCAGAAAACCACAGCTTATATAGATTCAGTAAAGAGTTGTAACTTGGCCAAATTTGGTAATATTTTAATAGGAATGGGAAAATATGTCCCTGATATGAGGGCAGTTTACTGCCAATTTAAAATCTCTGCTGTAGCTTGTGAAGGTATCGGACCTTTTCAAAAGAGCTAACAGCACATACTTTTCCTTAATTTCATTATCTGACTTGGCTTGGTTTTGTTCCCTGAAACTTTCCAAACACGTTAAACCTGCAGCAGATACCCAGTCTGGAAAATGTATCAAAGCTGGAAGTTTTGCAAGCTTGATCTGCCTATACAAATAGTGTTGTGTAACTGGGATGCCAATAAGAATGTGGAAAAGGCCAGACTATTTACTCAGAAGCTGGCTTGAGTTGGGCTTGAAGACAGTGCAGTGTTTTCAATTTTTCTTTCCATATAATTACAAATAAAAAAATTTAAATATTGCATAATTGTGCATTCATGCTTGCGGGCAGCTTGGAATGATACTAGTGAACAAAAGAGAAGCTATACCATTCCCTATTTATTTTTCCTACTATACTGATCTTATCCCTCCCTCCCATCCTTCCCTCCCAAAACAGTACATCTATAAAGCACGATGAGAGAGGTAACAATGGTGAGCACAGGTAAGGAAAAGTTCTCTCACAGGAATTTTTACACAATGTATTAATATGCCATAGAATTTATGTCCACAAGATGTTATATATTCCCGAAGCAATTAGACAAATTCATGGGGAAAAAAAATCCAGCAAACAGATATTAAACAAAATATCCATCCTTCAGCCACAAATTCTTGAAGACTGGGATATAAATGTGTATATTTGATCTTTAAACCTTTCCCTAGGCAATCCCTTCACCACCACTTAAGAGGGATTATTTGGCTGCATGGGCCTTTGATGATGCAGTACAGCTGCTTGTTAATAACTTTTACACTGGTTCTCCCTGTAAATTTTGTCTCTGAATGACTGTGTTGGTAAGGAATTATTCACTTTTATTAGAAGTGTGCAGGAAAGGACTGAATTGTTTAAGGACATGGACGTAAATGGAGTTTGAATTTCTACAACAATTTTCCTTTTGGTTTGGCTGTTGCCTGAAACCTAATAAGATCCCTGCCAACTATTTGAGTTTCTGTGCTCTCTCCAAATCTGTTTCTTTCTAATTGTCCATCCCCTTCCCCTGTTGTGTTAGGATATCATTGCAGAGAAACCCCTTTGGAATCTGTTGACATTTGACAATCAGTACTGTCCTGACCATTTTTGCAGGCGAGTTTAACTTGTTCTGAAATTATATTATCCAACTTGTGTATCTTCTCTCCACATGTATTTCAGCTGAGTTTTTTCCTTTTCTAATCCAACATGCATGTTATTTAAAATGTAAGGGAAATTGCATTCTCATTGTTGCACAATTATATTTCAAGGTGCAGCAAAATCTTGTAATGTCTGTCTTTTTTATCTTTAGCTGTGCTTTTTGGATATTCAGGAAGTTGTTTCATAGAGGCTTCCAGTGCACAGTAACAGTAGGAAAGGTGTCTAATCTGTGGGAGAAAAGTGAGTAACCAGAATTCACTCTCTGTGTTAGGAATATCCAGAGGTGGTCTGAAAAGAAACGACCTTGTACTAAATAGAAATTACAAGTATGTCTGGGTAAGTGTGACAGGTTATAAGAATATAACACCTCCTGAGGGAACAGAACAGAGGAAGTAACTTTCTCTTGTGAAGTTTGTGGCTCTGTGGAAGAAAAGCTTTTCTTCTGTAAAGCTTGAACTTTGCTATCACAGTTTCTCCCATACAAACCTTTTATCTGAAGATGTTATCTGTGTCCTGGCTGAATGGGTTTCAGCAATCTTAGAGAAAGAACAGAAAATCTATTTTCAAAATCATGTGGAGTTTAAAAAAAATCACTAGTATCTTTTCCACTGGAAGAAAACTGAATGTCAGCAACTCTTGCTGTTTTGTCTTGCATCTTCTGATATTTGTCATTTTCTTAAAGCCATAAATTTTCTTTCAATGTCATTGGCTGAGAATCTTGACAAGTGTTTATTTTTAGAATATTTTTTAATATTCTAAAATATTAGAAAGGGAAAGTCTTATAAATTCTTAACCCCCAAAAATTCTCATGCTGATGGTATGAAGAAAAAGGTACGCACATTTGTTAGATTTTTTTTTCAGAGGCTTTTTATTGTCTTTTTCTCTCTGCTAATATTGTAATCTCTAGAACTGCGGCTGTTTACCTGAGGTGGGGGTTTGCTGTCTTGTCTTGGCTAAGGTGCTGGCTAATGGTTTTTCATGACACCTGGGGTAGATTTTGACAAATTGAACTGGGAAATTGATAATGGGCTATCAAACATAATGTGTGTCACTTTATCAGTTCATCTGAGCTCAGTAATGAGCAAAAGTTATTAATGAGTTATACTGACTAAAGCATCTAGGAAAGAGATCTGTACTTAACAGTTCTGTTCAGTGGTTACCAGTGTAAAGTGTGGAAGTGGACATAGACTTCTGGCTGCAGTCTCCATAGATAGGTAGCAGATTCATTCCCTGAGAGGAGAAGGCTCAGAAGGACTAATGAGCTACGTAAAGTTAAGGTTTTGCTTAATGTAGAAGACAGCTAGCTGGGTTTGAATTTTCATAAATCTTAACAAAAATAAATCCTTGGAATAAGAAGGCTTTTCTATATTGAGACTTTGTATTTTAACTTTTGCAGATTATCCTTCAAATGTAATTTGATGTTAGTTTCAGCTTCACTGTTTGCTATATATTACCAGTTTATTTTCTTTGAAGACTCCAAAGAAGCACATATTGGGATTTCTGTTACTGTCTTTGCCCCTGACAAGGTGTGATCACATATATGTCATGCTACTTCTTTGTGTCCTAATTTACCTCACAAGATAATGTTTAGTGTTTTCAAAATGCTATGAGATTTTTCTGACAGCCTTGAAGAAAATATTTGTTAAATTATTACTAAAGCATACCAGATGGGAAAGATGAGACAAAATAGAGCAGAGTACTTGAAAACAGGGGGTGTGCTATGTCCATATTTAAAACTCATTAGTTTTCAAGTGCTGAATACTGCCAGACATTTTTTTAGTATTGGGGAAAATATGACATGTACTGAAATATTTAATGTTAAGAACCTTGGGGGTGTGTTCAGCTTATATTACCTGCAGCTATGCTTGAAGTTCATCCAGTTCCATTATGGTTTGGACTGATTCATTAACTGGTTTGGGAGCCCCAGAGAGGTCACACTGGCTCTGTGTTGAGAAAGATAATACTTAAAAATGGGAAGATTCAAGTGAGGGCATACAGTAGCCTCAGAAGTCAAGATTTTAGCTAACCAGGGCTTTAGTCCTCGTTTGCCTGCTGCTTTGAAGGGAGCCTGTGCAATTCTCAAAGTTAGTGAGAGGTTGTTGCCATTTTGCCAAGTCTGGCTCATAGTGGAAGAGTTAAGAGAGGCTGCAACACTGCACTGTCCTTGGGCGTCAAGCAGTGCCACCGGTTTGGAGGAGCAGATGAGAGTGCTTGAAGCTTGCACACTGCATGCAGGAGTACAAATATGCACCTGCACACACCTGTGTGTTGGGAACATTAAGGAAGGCAGCAGGAGAAGTGGGAGTTTGGGCTGGTGGGATGCAGCAGGCACAGGTACAGCCCTGTTGACAGTAACTGTGCCGTTTTCAAGTGTGCATGAACAAAGGTCAAGATACAAAATACTGCTTGTTCCCACTTGAACCAATTTTGTTTGAATGCATGTAGAGCAGGTGTAAAAAGTCTTTACACTAGAAATGTCATTGTTAGACTGTCCAAGGCAGGACAGCACAGTGGCACATAAATAAGGATTTGTGCAGCACGTGCTCTGAGTTACATACACAGTGATAAGAAGGAACTGTAGTGTAGTTGCTGCTCTGTAGAGAGCAGTTGGTGCAAAGGGTCTCTTGTGCTAAACAAGTGCCACTTAAGGGAGACATCAGCTTTTAATTGAGCCATCACACTGAAATGGTAGTGCGGAAAAAAAAATCTGTAGTTTATGTGCAACAAAGAAGTTAAAATAACAATCCGGATTTTTTTTTTTAATCAGTGCTAAGATTGGCTTCTGACTTCCTGTTCTTTAATGGGAAGAGATTAGGCCCTTTATGTTTTGAAAGAGACCAAGCCAATTCCTGTTTCAAAATTCCAGTGCTGAGATCAAATGAGTGAATAAAGACAGTTAGGAAAAACTTGATTTGTCAGAAAGCCACCTTCATTAGTGCTCTCATCTCTTTTCTATCATAGAAATTGTTTCTAAGCTATAATTGCATCTCACTGACAAAAGCTTCTGGCTGCATATGTAAAGATTTGTAAAATACTGCCTTTCTGTAAGCTGGTATAATCTGTGCCAGAAAATAGAAACCCAGTCTCTGCTTGTAAGGAGCTCCTCCTCCAGAGTTCAGATTCAGTGACTCTATTGGTTTGTATTGTTGAGCTTTAGATATATTCTGCAGTACATGATTTACTAGGCTTTGGTGCTTGCTCTTAAAGGCAAGAAAAAAAATATTTCTTCAGAATTGTTTTACATAACATTGCCCTGTGCAGAGTTAAAGTGAATTAGTTACAGAAAAGATTTTAGCTGGCGCCAGTGAAATAAGCGGCAAATGTTTCTTCCCCCTCCCCTTTTTCCTACCTCCCTTTCAGCTGCTCCTGTAAGGAATGCAGCAAGCAGTGGCTCCTGCTCACACTATTGATTTAAGCATTTGCACGTTGTACATTGCAGCTTTGCACTGGGTGTCTTCTGGGGCAATACAGGATATCTTCAGTTGTATCAGATTTTCTGTTTGTTCTTGCATTTCTGTCATCTATATGAGGCTCTGTGCCATTATATCCATTGTTAAACAGGACTGCGTGCACTCATCGTTACAAAAGAATGCGTGTAAAATACTTAGTTCATCATCCCAGTGATTCAGGGTTCCTATTCATAAACCTGTGCTGCCATTGATTCTTAAAAAAAAAAAAAAAAAAAAAAAAAAAAAAAAAAAAAAAAAAAAGAGCTAAAACTTGGTTTCTGTGTCTCTAGCATGAATGCCCTAGGACCAGCAGAGCAGCACGTTGGGAAAGGTGCTGTTGGGTCCCTTTCTTAGCAGAATTGTCTGGATTTTTCTTACAACATCCCAGTTTCTTTGTTAGAAGTGTGCCATTTATATAGCTGGTGTTAAGGGAAATTAACCACATTTTCCAAAATATTAGCATTCTCTTAATAAAAAAGGATGACTTTTCCCTGTTTCAGGGTTTCTTTGGTTACACTATTTTTCTGACTTTATGTTCTACCAGCTATATTTTAAATTCTAGCTGAGATGCAGAAACATAGTGCAGATTAGATGATGTTAGGGTTAAACATTTCAAATGGATTGTAGTGCATTGAGAAATTATGTTCTTGCCAGCCATAGTTGTGGTGAGCTTGTTGGGAACGTTGTTTTACCATATTTCTGTGGATTATTGTCTCCACAGCTCCTCCACTTATTTCTGTAACCATGTAATATATACTTTTGTAATGGTGTCTCATCAGAGGAATGTCTGTAGAAATTGTGGTCTCAGTGTGACAAAGGCAAAAATTTCTGTTTATTTTGTTCCTATTTTTAATTCTGCCCAAAAAATAAGTTGACCTTTAAAATTATCTTCTGTTTACAAACATTTTAATTAAAAAAATCATAATTTATAGTGGGAACTAGATGTCTTAACTGATATTGGCGTGCTAAATCTTGAAGTACACGATTGACAGTAGTTCAGGTGCAAACTGCTTTCTGGGTGAACACGCCAGACAAAAGGGGGAAAAGGAAACACATGCACCAGCTTGCTTCTGATAGGAATTGGAGGCATACAGAAATCAAATAACCTTACTATGGTTGTACCATAAATCTACAGTATGGCCTGGAACTACATTGAACCACAGAACCCTGAGCAGAAGACTCTCTCTGCATGAAACTTGCTTGCTGAACTGTTGTAACGCTTTAGCTTTCCACCTAAAGTCCTTTAATTTTAAAGGATTAAAAAAGAACAGGTGAACAAAGAATCCATTTTATAACTGGATAAACTGGTACAGGACCCAAGAAGATACTATGAGCCAGTAAAAGGTTTAAACAGAAAAATCCTCACAGATATTCCACACAGAGTAATTTCTGTGTTAAAATTTGGATGAAGTTGGCAGGAAGGAATTTTGGAAAGGAATTTTATTCTGATTTGGCTTTTATAATATGGAACATGTCATAACTTCTAGACTTTCAAAGTATCCTAAAGTGATACTCAAACAGAGGCAACTCTCATAGAAATAATTCTTATTGTAAATCAGGTTAACTTTTTCTGGAATTACATTTATAGATTAAGATGAATGAAATATGGAGGCTGTCTGGGAAATAAAGATCTCAATCCTGTATAAATACTTTCAAATAAAGTTAACCATAAGTATGTGTATAGCTATCAACTCATCTGCAAAGAGATCCATGAGGCAGCATTGTTTGTGAAATTACCCTGAGTCTTAGCTTTCAGTACAGCATTTGAGATAATTTGTGTACAAGGTGAGAGGTAAAGTGAAGGGTCAGATACTGGGGCATTTTTTTCTTCTCTCCCTTTTAACAAATGCCCACAGTGCTGCTAAAGGCCACATTGCTGTTACTGAACAGCCTGTTCTCCTCTAAAACGCCCTCAGTAAGCATGGTCAGTTAGAAGGTGTTACAATTCTTACACAGGCATACTCTGACAAACGGGGATTCTACTTTCTTGCTCTGAGTAAAGCTGGAGTCCTATTCTAGCCCTGTGGCACCGTCTGCTTATGGAGTTCATTACCGCCTTCCTCTCTGCTCTCCCCCAGCTTCACACAGATGTCCAATTAACTCCCCCCTTCCTCTACTCTTTCCTCCATCTCCTTTTGCTGCCAAATAGATGTTCCTACTTGGGACACCCACTGCTTTAAAAAAGTATTTTATCAACTTATTTCCCGTGCTTTGGCCTTTTCTGTGTGTCTCCTGGGGCATTCTGCTGGCCTTCTCTGTGACTCATTTTCCTGGTGACTTCTCTTGTCTTGGTGGTTGTTCATGCTTTGTCCACTTGGATTTTGTTTGGGACCATTTTTAAGGAGTTGCATATCATCTAGGAGCGTATGTAACTGGTGCATGAGTTTAGAATAAATACCTGTATTACAGGGCAATAATGAGAAAAAAGGAATAACCAGAAGTCAAATAGGTGAAGTGGGTGCTGAGCTTTTGTGAAAATAACAGTGGCTGGATCTTTTGTCAGTATGTTGAAGTCAAACCAAAGTATTCTTGCATATGCTGGGCCATTAACTGGGGCAGTTTAGCTGATGCTTCTGCAGTGCCTCCACACGATGGAAAAGAGGCAGAGAAGCCAACTGGGGTTGAAAATCACTGCAGCTGCCTTAATGCAAGCTGTTCTCTCTTTGAGCTTTCAGTTTAATGTATGCAGTCTGCCACATTAATTCTTGAAGTAGCTCTTAAATGGGTAGATGTAAAAGGGGTAATCTTGGTCCAATATACTTTTGAAAATAGGAACTTGAATATTGTTAACAGGAGAGATGTACATCCTTGTTTATAGCATCAAAGCTGTCTCAAGTAAATAACCAATTTCACAGTAGTCTTCAAAATTATGAAAGATGTTTATAAAATCTGTGCAACTTCTTTAGTACAGAGAAAGCTACTCACAAAATGAATTAAAATCTCAGGAAAAGGGCAGTAAGGAAGGAACTGAGGACAGTAATACTTAAACATATGGGTTTCATTAATGTGAGAATGAGCGAAGTGTTAGAAATGCTAAGTGAATTCAAGAAACACCTGGGCTCCTTTGTGGAGAGGAAAGATCTGGTGGGAGATCTGGGGTGGAGGTGTAAAGGCATGAGGTTAAAGTATGAAGAGTCTGGGACCAGATGAGGTTTTTTCACTGTAACAAATGCCTTGTGTTCAGGTATTTGTGGCATGAATATATCCCGTTAAGTGTCCTTTTTCTATTGTGTGCAACACAAGTTGACATTTGTTTACTTTGGTTACAAACACAGCTTCCCCCCCCCACTATTTCCAGTCATCAGGAACAGGATCCCAGCAGCTAACAAAGCTTTAGCAAAATCAGATTGTAGTAGGTAACATTGGGAATACATCCAAAGAAAGGCAACATTCAGAGAAATTCACTATGCTGTAGTTTTAGGAAGGTAAAATAATTCCATGGACTACTAATAGGAAATGGGCGAGATAGGTCTTTAGCCAGAAGTCACAATTTCAAGTTTCATGCACTGACTTTATGATTATAACTGGGACATTATATGGGAGCCAGTGTTTGTGCACAGTTACTCTGCAGTGACTTTTGTGAAAAGGTTTTGTCCAGCTTCCAGTGGATAGGTTTCTACCTCGTGCTTCTCTCCCTGACAGCTTCTGTGAAGAAACTTGCTTTGGAGTTTGCCCAACTAGATCAGGACCTGCTGCTCAGTGTGTCTGGCATACAGCTAGGTGTCACGCACCAAAGTGGTCCATCTTTATAAGCACCCATTGAAAACATGGCACCTGTTCAAAGGCACAAAAGCATATCTGGTGGTTGGTTTTTTTTTTTTTTTTTTTTTTTCATGGCAACAGCTAAGCAGAGCTTGATGGCACATAACTTCAGAAATATTTATTCCTTGGTGATCTGATGCCATAGCAAATTCCTTTTCACTTGCATTACTGAAATGCTTGAGTGCTCTTTAGGATTGTTATTAGAAGTACACCAAGTATCAATGGAAATACCATTTTGTCCAAAACTAAAACAAAGCTTACCATCAGATCTTGGCATCCTCTAAGTCACAGGCCCAACTTTTGGGGCAAAATGTTGATCACCTGTAGTTTGCAAGGGGGTAAAAAGTTAGGACTTCTTTTTTACAAGCTAATTTTTAAAAAAAATTAGTTTCAAAATTACATGTTTCACAAAGTGGAGAGACATTCCATCTGCTGGTATCCTTCCCTTCCTGGCTGGGCCATTTTCTGTGGCCGGCAGGCAGTTTTGTGCGTGATGTAATGGTGGTGTTGCAGGAAAGGTGCTTTGCTGTGCTGGAGCCTCTAGGAGCCGTAGCGACTAGCATTTCTTTCCAGAGCCTCCAACACAATGCGCACAGGCTCATGGGTTGGTTCCCTTATGCACTCCGTCTACCAGCGTATTACCCTTCCCCCACCTCTTTTACAAAGTGTTTCTCCCTGAGGCAAATTTCTTGCTGTCTGGAGTACCAAACGTGCACAGGCACTTTCCTTTTTCTGTAAAATTTTCTAGCATAGCTATTATAAATCAGCAATAGCTAGAAAGACTATTTTACATAAGGCTTGTTTTTAGTAGACAGAGAGGGAGTGTGTGTAAAAAAACAAATCAAAACAAAAAAACCCCCAAACCTATAGTTTATGGCCAAGTGAGGCCAGGTTTCTCTTTTTTTTTTTTTTTTTTTTGTTTGTTTGTTTGTAGTGTCTTTACTCAGCAGTCACATTTTTTTCTTGTAAAAAATGCAACATGAGCAGATGGCAAGTATTAACACATGAAATGCAGTGCCTGCTTGAAGTTGATTTAACAGTGCTCTAGGTTACTCTCAGTGGCTTTCCGTTAGTTAAGTAGTGTTTACAAGTTAATGAATTTGTTCCACTTGAAATATTTGATGGTATGTGCTGAGGTTCAGCTGTAAAGGGATCCTTTAGGAGTAATCGAGGAAAGCATGAGGTTTCTAGATACTAAGCTTGTGGGGTTTTTTTTCTTTGACTGAGTTTAGCATTTTTGCCATTAATATGACACTGTAAAGAGAGGCAGAAGGAGCAACAGTAGACAGCAATACCCAGCCTTTTCTCTTAATTGTGACGCTGCTTTGAGCACTGCAGTGATACCATACCTTCTAGCAGCTCTATATTTGAACCATGTAGTCTGCAGTTTCATTTCTATTGAATGTTCCTAAACCTTAGACAAGGATTTGAAAAACAAAGTTTTATGTGTCAAATCAGGCAATATTTCATATTTTTACGTGGTCTACTTGCATGGTTGCTTTGGAATTATGAATGCAAACTATTAAATAGGCTGCTATATATAAATTAGCCCACATTTGGCAGCAAAACTGCCTAGAATAGGATGATCAAATTCAGTATATTTTCAGTTCATGCGTAAGACTCCTTACTACAACGCCACATGCTATCTACCTAATAACATTTGAAACTAAGCCAGCTCCAAGAATTGTATTCACAGTAAGAAACAAATATTTGTTGCTGGCAGCTGAGCATCACAGACACTTAGTATTTTACACAGCAAATTTCTCTCTGTATAGAATGCTCTGTTTGTCAAAACCACCTTAACCTGCAAACCAGTATTCCTTGTGAGGCAACCTGTAAGCATGAGTGCACAGAAAGAGTTAATGTATTTTACTATTTGAGCAATTGGTGCCAAAATAGTACGTTTTAAAGGATTAGTTGATATTTCTGGCATTGCTTTCTGAGTTTTTTAAACCTGTAGATTTTAGTTTTGTTAGGGCTTTTGTAAAATGTTACTCACTTTAATAACAGTTTATTCAAACAGGAGTGAAGGTCAAGTTCCTATTTGGAAAGAGTACCACACTTAATTCACCTTTGACTTGAAAAAACAAGATCACAACTGCTAGATAAGACCAAACTAATTGCTCTTAATATGCATGAGTGTATCTAATACCTATAAACTGACAGTGATTTACTGTATCCCCTAGGAAGGCTTCTCTCCCAGGTAAACAATGCTTAATTAAGTACGGTTAAGATCAATCTGTGGGCACAGACAGCAGTGCAGCTTTCTTAGGCCTCAGGTTGCAGGATTTGAACTGTCTGCGAGATGGGACCGTGAACCCCGGCTGTCCTGGAGGGGTCTGTGCTCCTGCTGCAGGGAGCTCGTGCACAGGAATGGGACTCGTTAACCATGCGTTTTATTGGAGTGTATGGATGTGTGACATCATTGGCAGCCAATCAGAAAGTGCTTTAGGGCAGAGTTTAAAAGCTATTTCATAATATATTTATATTCAGTGCAGATATTTTGGGGCTTTGGCAGCATTCATTTTGTCGCAGAGTCCATGTGTCAATATGGTTTAGGGAAAAGAAAAAGTATGGAAATAGCATGTTTGCCCTTGGTTTTTTGTAATTCAGCTGGGTGGTGAAATGCTATAGAAAGCCTAGCTGGTATGCTGCAAAACACTTATGGAAACGATTTTCTTCCTCCAGCAGCAGCAGTGCTGTGAGCCAATCTTGGGCGATCGTTGAGTGCTCCCTGCTATGCTGCTTCTGCTTAAATAGCCAGACCTGCAAATATTTCCCAGGCTGCTCTGCTTTGCCAAGAACAAAAATGCAAGACAGTCTGCAGAAAATGTGTGTGTGTGTGCCCAGCCAGAGTCACCCCGGCAGCAGCGCAGCTCTGCTCGCTCACCCCGGGGGCTTGGCTGCGCTGGGTTTGACTGGACGGGGGTCCTTCTGCCCATTCTCCAGCCCTTGCACAGCACCCGTGCCCTGGTGTGCGCCTTGCCTTGCCTTTGCCTAGTGGCATGCAGACTGTTTTATTCCCTGTTAGTTGACACAACTTTACCATATTGAAGGAGAACCCTTTGCTGATAGTGTCTCCACCAGAAAAGTCTGGTTAATTCATGCAACCCACCCACCAGTCCTGCTTAACTCTTTCATTTCCAGAGTGCCCCCATAGCAGCACCATATGGGACTGTAATACCAAACTATTAAGCTAATTTCCAGACTATAATGACAATTTTTGGTATCAGTTGTTACTAAGACAAAACTGTATTTCTTTTTATAGAAAAAAGAAATGGAGGCTTATATCAACGGTGGGGCCATTATTACTTTTATTTTGGGCTGTTTCTCCTCCCACTTAAGCACTTTGACTGTGTTCATGTCGGGCTGCTAAAAGTCTCTATTCACACATGTTCCACAACAGGTCTGCAATGTTTGTGAGCGCACTGCTGACTCCTTCATCCTGTTGGGATCCCAAAGATTTTATCTGCTCCTGAGCAAAAGACTTGGAAAGAAGTCTTTCAGATGCTAGCTGTATCTCTAGCATGCTGTTGTTCACTGTTTACAAATGATTTAGAAAATGAGGCATACAATGAGATGAGAAAACTTGTTGATATAGTTATTTTGAGATCACAGGAGTGAATGCCGACTGCAGAGAGCTGTAGACAGAGCTTGCAACATTGAGAGACTGAGTGGAAAAACTTGTAGCCAAAATTAAATATCAGTAAATATAAGGTGATGCAAATGGGGGTGATGTGAGTGAGCCTTATGTGTATGGTATTGGTCTCTGAACTGTCATTTTTCGCTAAAGAAAGAGATCATGAAGGAATCACAGATGGCCTCATGAAAACTTTCCTCACACAGGTCAGTAGCAGGCAAGAAAGAAAATGGAATGTTAGGAATTATTATCAAAAGTGCGAAGAAAGAAAATAAAAACCTTCTTGTGCCACTCTGTAAATCTGTGGCTTCATCTTTAGTACTGATGGGAGTTGAGCAGCAGAACTGGAAAAGGCATCTGGAACAGGAGTTTGGGAAACAGCTAAGTGGAGTATGATTTTAATCTTCTCTTTTCCACACTGAAGAGTAATGCACTAGAGTTCTTTGAAATGTAAAATTGCATGAGACAGTAAGCTGAAATTATTATAAAGAAATAGATTCAAAGTGAACTAAAGGAGGTTTTTCATGCAATATAACAATGAAGTTTGGAACTCACTGTTGCAGTTGCAAATGAAAGAAGATTTATGTATGTTAAATTTGATCAAAGTAATTTAGCCAAGTTACCTTTCTATTTCTAGGAACCCCTATGCTGCAAATTCCTGAAGGTTGGAGTATTCAAGGCAGGAAC